>NW_009718587.1:0-7418 GCF_000703405.1 Apaloderma vittatum
TTTCAAAGTAACCAAAGCAGCAACACAGCATATACATTTCAGCAAAACATTTTTTTTTTCCCTAGGACTAGACAATTCAGTTTGTACTCCTTTGTTACAGGAGAAAAATATTAATTTGTAGCTATTCTCAGCATTATGAATAATTTCTCTAAGTATGCTTTAATTTCAAGATTTGGGTTGTTTCTTGTTATATCCACCTTTGGGTGGCTTGCTGTGGATTTACCAATGTTGCTTTGAAGGGAGAAACTTAAAACTTATATCTTAAAGAAGCACAAAAACTTAGTTTGAGAGTCCTAGATTTAACTTTGCATTCTGTTAATGAAAGATTGATTTTTAATATTTTTTTTGGTAACTTTATTTGGATTCAGGGCTGACCCCACTATCTTAGAAGAGTGATGAACAAAGATGATCAGACAAGAAGAAAAATCTTGAATTGCAGTTGTGAAACTAATCAGACTCTAATTTCTGTTCTAATACTGTCGTCTTTCTCTCTATTTTACTTTTTAAGGTAATCCTCAGACAGTTCATCAAGTTCACCCGAATCCAGGACATTCTGACCATAATACTTATCAGAGTGTTCAGCAGATGAGAAATGCAATGGAAAAAGAGATAAAGAATGAGAGAACAAGAGGAAATGGTAGAGAGTTAGCATTCACTCTCATGCCATTGTATGCTCTTGGAGTGGGAGTGTTTGCAGCATACAAATTTCTTAAGGTAAGCCATAAGAAATTCTTGAAATGAGAAGAAAAGGTAACCGTTTGGTGTTTTTTTTCCCCAGTTCTGAGCCCAGGCATATGGTTGTTCAAAAGGCATTTTTCACTTGGTTTGACTTTTGAGTGTAAGCTCCAAAGTTAAAATTTTAGCATTTGCAATTGTTCCTTATGAAGGTTTCTAACCTTTTGGACGCTTAAAGAAGTGAGAATCCTCCACCCCACCCCGAGCCCTCAAATAAGAATCTGAGAACCTAACCAGTGCTGTTACCTGAGGCTGTAACTTAAGCCTCATTGGTATTTGGCTTCCTTTTCAAAATGAGATTGAGTAAGGGAAGGAGATGGATGATTCCTGCAGAGTAATAGTCTTATGTTAGCAGTTAGATACAATAGTGAGCAGACTTAACCTTTTATTTGGACTTCTCATGTGATGATACAGACATAAACTTTTATCTATGAAATGTGACAGCTTTTCTACCATTCGTAAATTAAAGAAGGAGAGCAAATGATCAGGGTTGTTTTTTTTTTTTTTAATATCAATCTTGAAATGTATTATAGTAAGAGATATTACAGCACTTGTAGTGCTGAGAATGCCCCTGGAATATTGTTACTTGTCTTCAGGGTAAAAAAACCTTAACCTGAACAAGACCAGAGACAGCACCTTCACGTTCATGGTTCATAGCCTCTCCTATATGAGAGAAATACCACTTAACAAAATGAACATAGAGGCTTGGTTTTAAAAATAAATTTAATTAGGTTATAAATAAGATTTAGACATCATAAAACCAATATTTGGGGTGTTATAACTCTTTACACTTGCACTTAGGGAAAGGAAATGTAAGTATTTTTATAATAGCATCTTTATTACTTTAAGAAAGAAGTTTCACCTCCTAGTTAATGGTAGGAGACTGGATCCAAGTAACCTAAAAAGTTCCTTGTATTCATTTATTGAAAACTGGAGTTGAAATTGCAGCTGCTTTCTTTTACAACTTTTGTCAGTGATGTCATCAGTTAAAATCAGAAACGCTAAAGGTAAGAAGAAAGCATGGCAGGAGAAAAGTTTCTTTAATGGAGCATATCTTTGTCATTGCTGTTTACTTTCAATAAATCTATAAATGCATTTTTATTTGTAATAGACAAATAGTGATGAAGTCTTTTAACACAATTGTATTTGTTAAAGATGAAGTCACATGAAGAAAGTCTCTCCAAAAAGGAAAAAAGTACAGAAGACAAGGCAAAGGAAACAGGTAAGATACCCCTTCAGAATGCTTATGTTCACCAAAAATGCATATTTCTTGCTGGAACAAACGTACGTATTTTCATTAATGCAGCCACGCTAAATAAGAACAGTCTTTTAGGTTACTTAAGTGCTATTAGGAACCTACAGAAAACCACTTCATTATTCTATATATTTGAAACACTTTTTAGAGGTTTGTTTGAAAACTCCAGATGGTAATATTCTTTAAAACAGCTGTCGTAAGCAATATAGTATGCTTCTCTTGCCTTTTGATTTCTAATGTTTTTAATCACTTAAGACTTGTTCAGTTTTCTTCAGTAATGGAATTTTTAAATAAGATATAATAGAATTAATATGGTATTTAAAAAGGATATAGTAGTCTGGTTTTGATAGTGAAATAGCATGGTAAGCAGTTACAGAGACTGTTGATTTTCTAGGCCACATTAGGGACCTGTCAGAAACATAGAAGAGGCAGAACAAATGCTACCATCTGTTTTTTTCATGATACAGAGTACACCTGTCTGTCTGATTCAGTCTGTTCTGCATATGCCAGGAAGTGGACTGTGGAGCAAAAGTTATCGCACATCAAAACTGAACTGTTGTTATCCTTTTTCTGCCCCTTGTATAGGCACATTTTTAGTTAATTAAACAACAGCAGCCTCTTTACACCAGATCTGTAATCAGGTTCAGCAATGATTTACTACACTGCCTTGCTCGCTGTACTTGTGTGTTATTCTTCAAAGTTTCATAGTATTTTAAGAGGAGCTATTCCTCTCAACTCCAGTGCATTAAGTGTTGAATATACCTGTGAGATGTGAGTGGGCAAATTCATGACAGTATATTAAGTATAAATATGCTACTTATACCTCAGGAAGCCTTGGAAATCATAGTTTTGAGACTGGAAAGGCGAGAGCCACATTCTCCCCCGATTTCTAGCAAGGCATCCTCTTGTTTGGACACTGTTGGAGACAGGTTATTGGATGAGAAGAACTGACCAGATATAGTAAGACTTTTCTTCTTAGCCTCACCAGTCTGGTTTTATATTCTAGAATGTTATATAGAAAAAAAAATAAAAAATATAAATCAATATCCTTTTGGTACTGTAAATATATTTCTTACAGTGTTCTCTCTGCCCTGCCTCCCCCTCTGTCCTTCTTCCTCCTTTTTTTGTATTTTGTGATTTGTTAGAGCATCAGCTTTTGGAACTCGAGCAGCACCTAGCACGGACGGAGAAAATGTTAAATTCTTTATTGACTCAGTTGGATCCACTGTCAAACTGGTGAGTGTTTCTAAAATATCTCAGTACTATTTTCTGTAAATTGAATTTCTCCCAAATGTTAACAAAGAGTTCTTAAAATGTTCCTTACATAGAGGTAGGGAACAGTGTTTAGGAACCTTCTTTAATTACTATTTCCTTAGACTTTTCCAGGTAATAGCTCTTCTGCAATATGTGATGTTTTCCACAGACACCTCCTATCTCTTCCTTGCTGAATGTAAATGCAGAAGCTCAGTCTTACTATCACGTTACTGCAGCTTAACAAGTTAAACTTTAGTGTTGACTGAGAAGACTAATACTAAAAAATACTTGAGTTCATTAGCATTTTGAAAACCCCAGTGGGAATTAGATTTCTGGGAGCAGAAAGAACTTCTTCCTTTTGGTATAATCAGAAGACAAAACTAGTTATCAAGGAATAGCAGCCTATTTTTGTCTTTTGAAATGGATCTGTAAAGTGATTGTGTGTGTTTTGAGGAAACATACCTTCTCTGTTGTGTAACAAGGGAATAAGTAATATAAACTCCTTGTAGTTTTAGAGAATTTTTTCCTTAAGAAGCTAGGGCCTTACCCATCTACTGCGAATAAAAATATCCATGTAGTCCATTTTGCATAGACTGACATCCTTAATGAAGCCTAGTTTAACACATGCAGAATTTCCTGATTGTTCCCTTAGTGTACTTTTGAATTTAGTATGTGCTGAAACTGTTAAACAGTAAATTCACTAACTAGTTTGTAGAACAAATGATGGAGAGAGGGTAAAGAAAATCTGAAATAAATAAGAAAAGCCTCTAAACTGTGAAGGTCTTTATTAGGTATTGTTGCTGTAAAAATAAAATTACATTGGATTGTTGTTTCTTTCAATAGTCATTACTTAACCTTGGCCACTGGCTTTCATTGTTAGAATTCACTGATTAAATTACTCAGATGAATGTGATGGGCTCCCCACTTCTCAAGAGACAAGTTCTTAAAGAAAAGCTTTACCTAAATGTGTTGCTTACTTAACTGTTGTGTTTTTACACTGAAGGAAATATTACGAGCTTATACATTATTATTGAGTGTGGGGGAATTCCTTGCAGAATAAGGACACAGTATACCCCTAGAAAGTTCGGGCAATCCAACTTGGACCTTAAACAGTGCTCTGTTCATAGAGTTGCCTTGAAGCTTAAAAAGAGGTAACAAAGTTGTATCTGCAAGAACTTTGCAAAACGTACATCAGGATGTTCTAACTGCAGCAAGGGCATCTAACACCCGCAAGGATTGATAACGGTAATCAAAGACTAAGCTTATTGTAGCTTGTGCTTGGCACATGAACACAAAGCATATTGTTTAACTGTATATATATTGGGCTAATTGGAGCAATAAAGTTGGAACGGCATGTAACCGCATCGGTGTGATTGTCGTTACCCGGCGGCTCTCCGAAAAGGGACCCTCTTCAATAGAGCACTCACAAGATAATCTTTCAGCTGTTGACATCTGTCTTGTTCTCCAGTGTTAATGCTCTAGCTTGTGAGCAGAAAGATGAAATAATGACACAGCTCCAATCAATTAGACGACTGATGAAAGAAAGTGGATTGGATAAATCAGATGACAAGATGAAAGGTATTTCCATTTCTGATAGAATTGATAACTAAGTAGTTTGTATTTTAAAAGAATAAATATTATACTATAAAAATGTTTAGCTCTTGTGTCTTAGGTGAAATGGGAGGTTGGATTAAATGATCTCTAAGGTCCCTTCTAGCCTAGGCCATTCTATGGTTCTTCTTCCTGTTTGAGGTGTGTCTAATTTCAAATTTTTGATACATTATAATATTTTGTTAGTAGATGCTAAAAGATACTGAACTAGGACAGACCACATAGTTACATTCTGCTTTGTTAAAAAAACAGCTTCTTGAATATGAGTTCGTGAGCAATCTGTTAGTATTGGACTAACTTCAGTCTGAGGATTCCCAGACAAGGACCTATGAGGCTGTGGGTAATGCTTGCATAATTATACTAAACTATACTTCAGCTGGAGACTTCCCAGACATGCATAGCAGTCTAAAATAAATATTAAGAATGGTTCACTAGAGGTTTTGGGAATTTTTGCATTAGTTGTGTTGTAGTAAAAGAGAGAAAACAATTTTAAGAGTAAATACTCTGTTTCTAAAGTGACCCTGAAATTTAGAGCCTTTCTAGTAATTTAAACTTCTGGTTTGATTTTTTTTTTTGTGAACTATAAGATGTCAGCCACATTTGTAATGAGAAACTTGAAGATCTCATTCAGTCATTTGCTGAACATTCTCAAGAGAAAGAAATGGATGACAGAGAAGATGACAGCAATGAAGATTTCCTTGATGATATTGATAGAGATTACACAATAGAAGAACATGAATTATACGATGATTGTGACGTACATCAGTTTGAGCCAGATGTGGTAGAAGACCAAGAAATGATAAACAAAGATGCAGTTGAATCAGAAGAGATGGAATTGAGAAGACGTAATAGATATGAATGAAATCTGCATATGTAAAACTTTCAGTCATAGAAATTTATTTTTAATGTTGTATGCACTTTAAACTGTTCTAAATGAAGTTATGTGCACTGCTATATGCTTTAAACGAAGGAGTGAAATACTGCGTGTTCTCATACCTGTGACAGTTCCATAACTGAGTTCACTGGCAGCAGAATTTCACTCAGGGTGTTTACATATTTTTTTCTATTTATTTTTTTCCTATAAGAATATTTCTGTACTCTGTATATAATGCACTGTAATTATATCCGATGCTTCACTAAAATATTAGAGTATCTTGTAATTAAGACTATAAAGAATAGATGTTTCGTAAATGTTTTGTACCTAGTAAGCATGGTGCCACTTAACTGCGACTTTCTTGAGTTCATTAAAGAGCATACACTGATGGATTTAACTCTTTGTGGAAAACTTTTCTCTAGTGGAGGGATGAAAAGCAGTATAGGTTAAGTCTTGGAGATTCATCAATAGTCAAGTTTCTTTATTTGGATAGAGACATTTAGCCACAGACGCTGATTTAAAATAATTATTTCCAGTTTGCTCTCTCCTCAGTAATGATGTACAGTATTTAAATTTAAAACTTAATAGGTTACATTGGATCACTTAATTTCTTCCCCACCTGTTACTCCTTAAACTCAGCAGCTGCCTAATAATTAATTGATACCCATTAGTACTCTTTCACTGTTTGATATTTATTTTAACACAATGGAATCTGGCCTTTTAATTCATTCAAATACTTATATCAGTATTAACACCTGTTGCTATGTAACCTTCAAGAACTGTGGGGCTTTGTTTTGTTTTGTTTTGGTTTTTTTGCAGTACATTATGCCAACTTGATAGTGGCTGGTTTAGCACTGCGTCAGTGTTAAGAAAAACATTTTCTTGCTTTGCCAGAGTAATTTCTGTCCATGCCTTTATTGTCTGCTAATTTTTTGTTGACTTAACGCACATGCTTGTGGAACTACCGCCCTTTAATGACAGGAATGACATTAGAGATAGGTGTGACAGTACAATGCTGTTAGATTTTCTGGTTTGTAACTGCACGGCTTTTAAGTAGGGCGATTATAATGTCTGAACTCTTGCCACCTTTATTCTTACAGGAAGATAACACGTGGATTTGTTTTTATGGAGGAAATGTACTGTAGTTAAAGGGACCAAAACTATTACTGTGTCACTCACTGAAATGGAAAGAATTGTTCATTCTTGTGTAGAAACACGGTATGTCTTTGGTTCTAAAAATGGATCACAGAGGCTTGGAAGAATCAGCATCCAGAAATACATCCTTAGCGCCAGGGAATTAGTAGTTTTGCATTAAGTTAGGTTTCCCCTGATTGACCATATAGCCAGGTTTTCTCAAGAGGTGACCAGTTTTTTCTCTGAGACAGAATGAAGGAATAGGAGCTGGTGCTTGGCCACAATTTCATTTTTAAAAGTAAGTGGCGTAGGTCTGGTCATTCGGGGCAACTGAACTGTTAGAAAAGATCGTAAATGCTCTGAGATTACTTGTACGGTTAATTAAAGTGAAAAAGCCGGGCGTTGAGCTACTTTGGGGCAATCGCTGTATTTCTCACCCTGGGCTACAACCGGTCACCGTGAGCCCTTTTCTTGTTGCCCTTTTGAGGACCGGGATGCTCCCGAGGTCCCGGCGCTCCGCTCTCCCCGGGGCGCGGCTGGCCGGGGAGCGGGGGC
>NW_009718588.1:0-18495 GCF_000703405.1 Apaloderma vittatum
CTGGCCGGGCTGCCTTCCGCGGCCGTCGCGCTGCAAGCGTGAGCGACCTTCGTGCCCCTGGACTTCGACGCGTTCAGAACTGAAACGTGCAGAACTAAAACTCTTATTTTGTTCCCATCCTACCAGCCGGGATCTCCAGCAAGGCCTGGCACCTCGTTAAACTGTGTTCTTTACAAGAGAAAATAGAAAAAGCTCTCCCATGCCGGGAGTGCACCCTGCCTCGTCCTGCTCCTCCTGTAGCCCTCTGCCGCCCTCTCACCAGCTGCCTCCTGCTGCCTCTCCCGCCCTGATCCCACGAAAGCAGGAGAGAGGGAGCCTTGGGCTGAACTGGAACCCGCCTGTGAGGGCAAAGGCTGGCAGGGTCCTGGAGGGAGCTGGTGCCATCAGCGCTGCCACACGCCTGGGGAAGTGTCAAGCCTGTAAAGGGCATTTAATTATGCATTGTAAATTTACCTTTCTCCAACCAACCCTACAGAGTGACAACTCAAGGTACACGTGGTTGCTGTAGTGATTATAGGAAAAGCCCAGCTTTATCCCTTCAGATTTATTTTGCCACAATGTAGGAGTGGCTGGTTCAGGAATGAATTCTTTTTCCCCAAGGGATATATCCCTTCCTTGACACTGAGTCTGGACAAAGGGCATAATGAGAGCTGTGTCCTGTCAGACTTTTCTTCTGGCTACCCAAACTCCACTACTCAACTGCCAAGCCCGGACTCAATATGCTTTGGTGTGAGAGTGACACAAAGAAACCCAGATTCTGCACCAGCATATTGCAACCTTCTAGAGGTCAACAATATACAAAAAATAGCAACACTGAATTTTGATTATAAGATTTGTGAAAAAGAAAAAAAAGGCATGTTTTCCTGTATCAAATACAGCTTTACTGGCAGAAGGGAATGGAAACGTCATTCCTCTGCCCTTTTTCTTGCTGTCTCAGGATGGATTTTGAAGAGCGAGCAGCATAGGCTGAAGTAGCAGCTCAGCCCTTTCATTCGTAAAAAATTGCTGGCATGAAACTTCTCCCTGCCCCCACCTTGGTCCTAGCTATATCCCTGGGCACTGCTCGGCTGTGCAGATGGCCATAACCTCCTGTTGATTCCCTCGTGCTCGCATCCTCATTGGATGGACAGGCTCAGTTTATTCCAAACTGAATATAAAACCCGGGGGTTCCCTGAGCAAACTTACAGTTTTCCTTTTATAGGTTTTGGTGACATGGAGGCAGAAGCATTCCCATCCCACAAGATTCCTGCATTACGACACACAGGTCCCTTGTTCTATTTGGATGAAAGTTTTCTACTGACTGCTCTGCAATACGTCTAAAACTATGGCAGGAGAGATCAGCCCTGCTCACTGAACACCTAACCGTGCCTTTATAGTACAGCACTGACAAAAAACCAGAAAGTGTCGAGTAAACCAAACCATGAGATCCTTTTCCAGGCCATTGGTGTGGTGGCCACTGGAGATGCTCTTGAAGTAGAAACACCTGATTTAATTTTAATGAAAATGTGCCAAAAGTAGCTGAGCATTTGGGTTCATCTATTGGTGCAGCTAGAGCTGGGGAGCCTGGGCAACATGTTAATAACAAGGCATCTATTCACTGTTTATAGAAATGTAAGTATCTGTTTGCGACATTACTGCATAAGGAAATCCCACAGATGCCAACAGGAGTCTCCACGAAGGGCAAAAGTGGCAAATTCCACTGAAGGAATCCCCAAATTACACAACCATCGTAGATGCTACAGGTACAGATTACTCTTTGCAGGACTATTCCATATCAGCATTATAAAGAAGGCTTTCTTTGCTTATCCATTAACTCTAAGCCAGGTAATTTTCCTAATGAAATCAGTAGTAACGTTTCTTTGTCCTTTGATCAAGTTGTCTGAATTACTTTGTGCCTATATCTGTGCTAACCACAGCAGTTTTAAACCTCAGCCTAAGTTCCTGCAAAATTTAGCCACAAGTATGTGCATTTCCCTTCTTCTGTTGTTTGCTCCCAGTGATGTAAGATTCATTATTCTTTTATTTCTTTCTCCTTCCTCCCACTCATATCTGAGGCTTTCTTACATGCTTTGTAGCTCTACTTCCCACCTCCTCCTCATTTAGATACTTCCTAAAGAAAAAAGTGTTTTAGAAGACCCACATTTGCAAGGGAAAACCATAAAAAGTGGAGAGTTTCTCAGAGGTGCATTTTTCCTATGTCTCCACGTGCATCTTGTCTCTTTGTATCAATCTTAGCAATGCTAACTCTCCAAGGTAGGGGGGTGCTTTATTATCTGTATCTGCTTGATGAAATTAATAGAGATTAAATCCTTACCTCTCTCCAAACAGGAGAGAATTTATGACTTATGCTGTAGAATGTTTTCCCATGTCCATGTCAGCCTAATTTTCCTTCAAGCTTTTTATTAAGCCTTGTTTTCTTGGAGAGTCTGGCAGCCTCTGGGTTATTTCTGGCCTCTTGGCCAGAGTTTACAGCCCCCAGAGCAGCCCTAGGGCACAGCTGACTCTCATCTACCTCAAGAAAAAATGTCCCTGCCACCTCCCCTCTGCTGCCAGCACAACACAACACGGTGCTTCCTCTAGGGACAGGCATATGAGAGGCATTTTGCCACAGGGATCCCTCTGGGGAATGGCTCCAGTCCCGCAGGGGACGCAGCTCAAAAGGAGCTTGACTGCATTTGCAAAGTAGCTGTAGGTCCTGCCATAAAACCACTCGTGTCTCTTCAAGGACTTGCTGTAGCACCGTGTGATTATTCACTGAGGAGCAGAGTTAGGAGGTGTTGCAGATGTGCACAGTGCTCCCATGCCTGTCCCACCCAACAACTCCATTGTGTTATGTTACCCGCTCCTTTTTTTCACTCCCAAAATTGTTTATGAAGACTGGGATGGTGGGGGAGTTCCCAGGCTGGGTATTCTAGGTAATGGGAGCCACCTGAAAATGAATGTAACAGCGGTAGGAAACTGGTCGCCAGACAACTGCTCACTTGTCACATCTAAAATGACATTTTATAGCTGTTCTGTTTACCCTTTTCGTTTCTTGAACATGTTCAGTATCTTCATTCGAACACAAAAAATATGCCAGTGCTTTAAGCCAGATCATGTGTTTTCAAGGGCAGGAAGATGTCAGTGACTTTTTCTGCTTATCCATTTGCCATTTGTAATTGGCAGTGCAAAACCAGAAGGCAAATAGAAAAAAAATACTCATCTAACCTTCAGATATACCTAATGTACCTAGTGCTTCTGTTCTTTGCATACCTGATTTGAGTTATACTGAAGATTTTCACAGGACAAACACTCACCTGTGCAGTTCCAGGTCAACTTATTGTTGCCTCTGAGTTGCGCCGGGCACACAGCCCAGGCCCTGTGCCGAAACACTCCTGTTCTCAGTGCTGAACACCAGCCACTCCACCATGTAGGGCTGAGCCCCAGACAAAGTAATGAAATACAGGGGGATTACGGTAATGACATTCCCTCTTTCACGCTTATGAATCAAGTCCCACTCACATTCCCCATGGACAGCCAGACAGACCTTTTATGGTCACAAAGGGGTACTTAATTATGCACATATATGTGTTCTTGTACTATTTTAATAAGAGCGTAACAGTCACTTGAGCAATAGATTTGATTTTATGAACCAAAAGGATAAAACTCAGGTTCTCTTGTGGACAATGAAACAGGCTTTTTTCCAGTCTTCCTTATTTTATTTTTGTTAATATTGCCTTTAAACTTTGAATTATCCTGCAACTATTAGGGCTCATTAACTTTGTTTTGGCTCGTACTTTGTATTAATGGGACTCTTTTCTTTTCGTAACAAATATGAATCACTTGAATGCTAAGGCTTAAATGTTTAATAAAAGTCATTAGTAGAATTACGTGCAAGGACTCAAAAGAAAGTTGATGGTGTTGTTATGGTTACTGCTGTATCTCTAGCTGTCAGTGGTCTTTCTGACTTACCCTCTGCTTATGCCAGACCTTGAGCTTTTACCTTTCTGTGGATGGGATAATCTGAATCTTACATGCTTACAGCAAGCTCCAGCATAGGTACCTGGTGTATTTTCCAAGCTCACAGATGTATGTGAGAACAGAGACCTTCAGCCTTCCTGCATGTCCCAAACAAGGCTTTTAAAACAGAAGAGGCATTTAACCATTGAAATAAAGCATGTTGGTTAAAAAATATTTTGCATCCACTTTATCTTGTAGTCTTGCCAACATCTACTAAATTAAACATCTACAGATCTGAGCACTTCTGACCACTTTTGGAGTCTTGCTCTCAAAAACCTCTGCTGAAATGGTTCTCTGTAAATTCTCTGAGGTCCTTCATTTCTTGCTTTCCAGGCGCCCACATCCCTCCCAGGGATCTCTCTCCAGTGAGCCTGGGAGGAGGCCCAGCTAAAACATCACAGTGAAGGGTGCTTGCTTTCTTTCCCAAGTGTTTCCTCAGAAATGTATGCCTCCATCTTCTCTCTCCTGGGTACACATCTTGACAATCCAGCTATTGAAGTAGCTCAATGTATGCACACAGTAAACATGTCAACACATCACATTCATAAATTATTACAGGCAATGCCAAATCTGCCACAAAGATTTTTTGACTTGAAGCCATAGAAGAGGATCTTCAGTGGCAGAAATGCTGAAAGATCGAAAGCAAAAATAAGAAGGTTGTTTGCTAACCTCATGCAACTAGGATCCAAGATACCATATGTTTTATTGCCAGTGGAAAAAAGACTGATGAGTATTCAGAGACAGATCTAAGAATAATGTAAAACTACCAGAAAACATTTATGAAGCTGTTCTGGTACTGCCAAATTTATTCCTACCTGTCTGTCTGAGAGGATCACTGGGTAGCATGGTAGTCTAGTAAAACTAGTTTTCCTTTTCTTTTTAATTCTTTGATTAAACCTCCTGGAGTAACGCTGTAACTACTGTGTAAACACAGTAGTTACAGCGTTACTTTAGTTGCAGCCACGCTAGTCAGATTCATTCAATTTTTCTGGCTATTCTCGGTCTAGCCTGTAGCAAAGGGGTGCTTGCTCTGCCTCCTCATTCACATCAGCATCTGCTCACCAGGGCTTTTTCCCCTCTTCCTTGTTCTCCCACTTCTTCCCCTTCTTCTCAGGCTGCCCCTCTGTGCTGCCCTCCCACTATGCTGCCAAGCACAAGCAGATGCCCTTTCTTGCATCTTGCTTGGAGGATTTAAGGATTTTGCTCCCTGGTGCAGCTCTGCTCCCCATCTGAAGTGACGCTGCTGAGCCACCATCACATCCTGTGTGACAGCACAGCTAAAGGTCTGGGTCACTTTTTCAGCCAGTTTAAGCAAATTTACTTTGTTTAGCATAGAAATTGATTAAAAATGTAGAGTATCTCCGTTCTTTGTTGCTGAGGAGCAGTCAGAAAGTGCTATGATGATGGTGCAAGTGGCTTCTACAGCTGCCCTGACAGATCTCCCAGAGCTCTTTTCCAGCTCAGCGAATCCAGCCGCCCTATCCCCAAATCTGCCCCAGAAGCTTTTGGCTGCCGTGATGCCTCTGACCTGGGTAGAGGGGCACATGGATGAAGCCCAATGACTGAAAACCAGGCCATTGATCTCTTTATCTCCCTTACTTCAGGATTTGTCAAAACTTAGATCTGCACCTGGTGTGGTGGCTGTGCCTGGCAGCTTCCTGAGATTCAGCCTGGGTGAGGGACGACAGTTTCAGTTCTGCTGGTGCCCAGGGTTGTTGAGGAGCAGCTTCGGGTCTGCTCCAGTGTGGCGCTGACTTGCTGCACGCTGCTGAGGCTCCATGTTTCTCCTGCAAGCCTGCCTTCTGAAATTCCCGTGTAATTTCATCTGGCTTTCCACTTCCCAGCTATGTAGACCTGGCTCCTTTCAGCAATGTTGTTAGCAGGGCTCTGGACAGATCATACACCAGCCTTCATCAGGCACTCACCAGTCAGCCATTTTAATTATGGCAGCTTTTTTTTTTTCCCAGCATCATGGTTATTTCACTGGCTTTCAACTTCTGAGACAAATGGCATCTGATTATTTTGGACTCTTTTTTCTCTGCTTCATATAGTGTCTTGTCTTTCAGGTATGTAAAGGGTAAATGGGCAGGAGAGATATTTTTACTACCATCCTTTTCATCCAGTATGGCAGCTACACAGCTGATATACTTCTCAGGCATTTGACAAAACCCTGATACCTGTATCAAAATGAAGTGAAAGTAAACAAGGAAACCTCACAGGAAATAGCACCCATACCTGATATAAGCAGTAGGAGTGGAGTGTTGTTTGGTGAGAGGACAAGAGCCTTCTGGCTGTGCTGCCTTGAGAGGAATGGAGAACCCTGGCCACAGATTTCCTCATAATCTCCCCCTTTCTTACTTGCCAATGTTTGTGCTTTGCTCTATTAATCGCATCTGGACTGATATTATTAACATGGCTTTGCTGCATCATGTTTAATTGTTCATGTATTTGGATTAATTTAACATGAACTTTACTGAGGGAGTCTTCTGCAGGCTGAAAGCTTTTTGCTTCAAAAAGCACAACCGCTGTATTGTTTTATGGTCACCTCCTTGTCCCTGAAAAAGCAAAACCTCCACATTTTATTGGAATGAATCAAAGACAGTGATCAAGTTATCCTGTAAACTAGCTTTATGTGCATTGCATTAAATAATGTAAGTCATAATAATGCAGTTAATCAGAAAACCGAACTTTTCCTGCCAAATTTTTGCTTTCCTTGCTTAAGTGTTTATGCTGCAAGGGCTGCCCATCTGGTTTAGATTGTAGGATGGAAATCATAAGACTGAGCCGCCATCCCCTGACTTGTAATTCTGGAAAAGACTGGAAGTAGTTTGGCAACATAGTATGTTTCCCTGCCTCCTGTAGAAATAAATCTCCAACTTCAGAGTAGATTGAAGCAGACAACAGGGTAATTTTAAGAAATAGACTCAAGGTACAAAATGGGCAGCCAAATCCAGATTCAGATTTCTAGTAAGTCAGTGGTTGGAGTTCATGCTGAGGTTTGGGCTATGATAAATTAAGTAGGGATTAGCTGTGCAATCTACACTGAAGACCAGGTTTGGACACCACACCCCATGAAGTTCAGCAACACCTGGATGTCTGGGTCTTCAGGCGTTTCCCCCTAGAACTGGGATGTTAATAGGCTGATTCCTCTGACAGTTAATTGAATACAAATGTAAATGATTGCTGTATCTGCAGCTATTGCAGAATTATCCATTGCAGATATTTGTATGGTGATGCTTTCAGTACCATTAATGTACTGCTTCTCAACATGTGTCGAATCAAAGAAACATTACTGTCTCCATTTTACAGCTGAGGCACGAAGGTGCAAAAAGATTAGGTGACTCTTGGAGTCTTAATACATCTGGGAGCCAAGTCCTCAATGAGTGCTGCAACAGCAGAGCCAGCCATTCCCCAGCTGAATTCAATGTGACATGCTGCCACAGACAGCCAATACCTAAATAGCGCTCTCCTTACAGAGTTCCCAAAGCTTTGCAAAGGTGGTTGAATAGCTTTCTTCCTAATTTGCAGGTGGAAAATGGAAAACACAAGCAAATCCCTATGAAAGAGTCTTACCTGCTGCAATACCTGAGTCAAGAGAAGGATAGGCTTGTGAAATACTATGAGATAGCTAGGTGGAACATTTACTAGATTTTTAGAAATTATTAAATACATCTGCTGTTTGTTCATAAACTGTTACGTGATGCTGTGTCTAATCACAGTAGAAACTCAGAAATCTCCACATGTCCTTGTTCAGCTGGCAGCAGGAGGGGTAGGAGGTGCCAGGATGACAAAGCACTGTACGCTGGCCTGTTTCGGCCACTCTGGATATATCCAGCCACATGGAACTGATAAGGGCTTTGAAGCTATCTGGCTGATTTGTATAGACCAAGTTGTCATTTAGCCTCTTTCAGATAACTGATGTGGCCACCAGTTTTCATTACTTAGTGACCATCAAGATAAACAGAAATTTATTGCTTTTAAGGCAATGAGGCAAGTGACGCATTCTCTACGTATCAAAGCAGATGTGGATAGTTCTTTCAGTAGCACATGGGTTTTTATAAAGGGACAGGGCTGAAACAGAGCCGGAGATCTGAGCCACTGTCTGCTTTAAGAGACAGTATATCCAGAGGCAGAATCATCACAGCTTGGACCTTTCTCTGTGGTGGGTCAGCTTGGAACATGGAGGCAGTTTTCTTCTCTTGTCTCCTGTTCTGTCATTACTGGAAGATGAAATTATGGCCCTCATGCTTCGAAGGCCCAGACTCTGATGCACACTCTGAGACCTCGGGGTGGAAGTCTGGTCTCTTGCTGGTTCAGTCCCTCCCTGTGAAATGGGGATAAGAGTTGTTCTGTACTTCACAGAGCCACTACACAGATGAACGTGGTAACAAGTGTGAAACCCTCAGCTACCAAAGCAATGAAGGCCACTGAAGTGTGGCAAATAGAGCAGAAGATACAGCATTGTGTGAGGATGCCGGCTGGCCTGTGCCATTGCAGAGTTCAGCAAGCTCTTGCTGCTCACCAGCTCTGATGTACAGCACGGGCCACCGCTTTCCCTGGTGCCAGGATTATAGCCTCAGGTCACCAGAACCTCCACAGCTACCCCAGAACAACTGTTGCCTGGCATCAGCCTCTGAAAGGTTTTACCCCTAAACTCCTCCTTCAGCTGTACTCAGGTTTTGCAGGGGCAGGCATGGAGGTTGCAGGCAGCACCTCCCAACCCCCTGTTCCATGGAGATTCTTCTGTGCCCACTAAGAAACACTTCTGGAACTAACTTCAGAGTTTTAATTTACAGTACTCATTCAGAATACATGGTTTTATGGCTGTTGTGGGAACTATAACTGGGAATTTCCTGACTTTGGTGCAGACACAAATCTCTGCACAGGGTAACACGGTCCAGCTGGGAGCAGGGTCGGTGCTAGCACCAGGCACAGTCAGGGGTTTGGTGTAAATTGGGGGGACTGCTTTGTGCCTGCCAAAGCTGGAACTGGACTTAGATGATCTTTCAACAAAGATGCAAATGATGCTTTCTTTGCCCTGCAAGCATGCTTTCCAGCCATGCAGTCCTCTACTGCTGGGCGTTAGTTGCCCTCTGGCTCCTCCTGCGGGAACACACGGTGCCTCAGGGGCTCGTTCTCGCCGGGAGGATGGACTACGGCAAGAGCTTTTGCTTGTGATTGTAACTAAAGACAGAAGAAGCACCACTGGGCAAAAAATATTCAGCTATATTTCCTGGAAATGTCTATTTCTGGAAAATGCAATGTGTTGAGCAACAGTGCAGCTCTGTTAGTGACGCATGAGGGACTCAGCCTAAAGATGCTTCTGAAAAGTGCCTGGGTTGCTTCAGGTAAAGAGCAGAAAAGCAGCAACATTCTTATTCTTCAGCGGGATGTTTTCCAAGCCCCAGGGCTAGGTCTTTTCTAGCAGGGGTAGTTCAGGAGCATGTGGGCAGCCAGACTTGGGGAGAGCACCCCAGCTGCCCAGCTCTGGAGGTGCTGCTCGTGCCTCTTCACCACATGCCTGCTGCACTCACTCCCTCAATGAAGACAGGACATCACTGGGACAAATAATGCTCCTGCACTGTCGTATACATGTGTGAGGCACACATGGTGCTGCTGTGGATTTAATTCATTAACTGTGAGTTAAAATGCCTGAGCATTGCTATGGATATACTGACACGGCACTTGCTAGAGGGAGAAACTGAACAAATCACTGCAGGGTGCACAGAGACAGGAAGGAGCAAGGAGTTTGGGTATCTGCACTTCTCACTGAACTTTCTTCTCTGGACAGTGTTACAGGTCAGCAAACACACCTCCTCAGGCCTCTCTTCCTCCTCTGTGTGACTTGTTTCCATCAGAATTAGCTATTTGAAATATTTACATATACCTTCCACCTTTTTTTCACTTTTCCTCTGATCATAGAAGGACAAGGTCCATCTGAATGCTTGGGTGAGCTGTGAATAGCAGCGCATTCACTAGTCATTAGGAAAAATCTCCTAATGCTTGCATAGGTGTGTAAAGACTCAACATGTATATTACGGCTCATTATGAAATGCACCAAAAAGAGCAGTTACATACTGACACTGCACTTAAAGCCATTTGCTGCAGGATTGTCAAGCAAAAATTAAGATGGAGATTTACTGATGGAGAGCCCAACTTTGCTTTGAAAACAGGCTTGCTAACCTCAGTCTAAACAATTTGGAATCAAGTTCTTTTTTCACTGCAGGAGGGACCTCAGGCTCATGACCTAAAAGAAATTCAGATTACAGAAAGGCAACGCAGCAGAGGAAAGTGATACACCAATGTCACCCGCCACCAGAGACTGTCCAGCCACTTTAGGCAGCATCTCTGCTGAGCCTGTTGCTGCCCTGCTCCCAGCCTGGCTGGTGAGTGTGCGCTGGGGACTGTCCCCAGGTCAGGCTCTGCCTGAGGCTCTGCTGGGCAAAGCACTCAGGCTTTGCACCAGCTCAGGCTGCCAAAGCCACGTGGCCCCAGCAGCAAAAGTGGTCCCAGGCCACGTGGCTGCTGTACCATGTCCCCAAGACCTGGAAAGGGGAGAAGGCACCAGGAAGAGATGATGGCACATGCACAGGGAGTGGGAAAGCAGTTGGGGCCTGGGGACATGATGTCAATCCCCTTTGCTCCAAGCCCTGCCCCAATAACAAAATGGACACAGGCACATCAGAGAAATCTGAACAATGCCACTTGCCACCTCCTAGAGATACTAAAAGCAATCTAGAAAAAAAAAAATCTCCTGGGAGGTTAAATCAGCAAGCCATTACTAAAAAAGATAAAGGGAGACAACTCTCCCCAGGAAGCAGCAAGCACTGAGTCCTTAGAGGGATCAAGCAATCAAAAAACCTCTTTTGCCTGTTTCTTCAAGTCAGGAATGAACTAGATACATATGAAATATTTTTTTAAAATGTTTGCATTACTTAGTATGCTGCATTACTGCATGGTGAGAAAAGAGTATTGTAGCTAATTATATGCTTTAATGAGAAATGGGGCTTTCTCCCCTCATCTCTTTTCCCTGCAGAAGACATCGGTATGCTCAGATCTGGGTTTATTCCCTCAGTTGTACACTGGCACTTGCTTTCTTGACTGCAGCAGTGCCTTTTGTGGCTCATCCTCCCTTGCTCCATCTGAAACTGAAACTCCTGGAAGCTGAAGGAAGGTCTGTATTGCAGCTACATGAAGATGTGGCTTCATTGCTTCGAATGAAGATTATAGCAAAGTATAATCTACCCCTTCTTTGAAGAATCTTCAAATGATAAGCACTAATTCTGGCCTCGTTTCTGGCCATATTTTGTCCTGAGAGAATTAAAAATGAAATTTGGAGGTCATCAGGCTGGGTAGTGTCCTCCCCACAAAGCACATTTCAGCACCTTTTGCTCAGCCAGCAAGTCAAGGTACTCTCAGTTTTCTCAGACTTACTAAAAAACCAGGAATGCTTCCTACTGAGTCTGTTCTGCTGTCTGCTCTGGAAGGATTGGTATGTGGGTAGGAGAAGCAAGGGGCCACTGGAGTCAGGCTGGGAGCTTCGCATACTGCAGACAAACACAACACTTAAAAATATTCAAGAAACAACAACCCCAAACTTCAAGATTTCAAACTGGAGGCTGCATACTTACAAAGCAAAAAAAATATTTTGAATTTCCAATACTGTCCACTGTGGTAACAACTTATATCAAAGCGTCTGTGGTATTTCTGGAATGTAGGATGGCTGCATATTTGCAAATCAGTGGGTTAAAGAGCCTGCATTTGTAATAATATAAGAGATCACAGGAATCACTCTGACCAGAATCTGTTCTGTCACTCATCTTCTAGCAATAATGAATGATGGGTCTAATTCAACAGCATTCACATCTAGCTTTTATCTGTATAGAAGTCTCAAAAAGTAATCTTCCACTGCCCTGCAATGAAACTGGCTATATTTTCTGATGAACTGCACTCTAAAAATATGTCCGTACTTGTTATCACCATGCCTTGGTTATGAAAGCCTAATGCCAAAAAAATGAACTTGCTTACTACATTATCAGGACATGCTGGGTTTTTTTCTGCTTTCACCATCTGCTTGCTTTCATATACTTTCCATTACTGAGACAGCGTATTACACTGCTAGCGGAATTAGGAGGAATAATTTAGCTTCCAAAACAAACATGATAGTAAATACAATGGGCAACATTCTGCTCTCTCTTCAGTCTGTGCAATCCACTGAAATCTGTTCTGTGACAGCTAACTGGGTCAAATTATTTTCTTAGTCCTAAAGGTGCAGCTCCAATTGACTTCAGTGAGGAAATCTGGATGTAGATGAAAGAGGAATGGAGCTCACATTATACCTAACATCTAATTTAATGGAGCAAGGGGGTTTCTTCATTGCCGTGGCATGCTACACTTTTAAGCTACTTACTGAAGTAGGCGCAACCTATTTAAGGCTTATCTAACATACACCATGCATGGAAATTGCAAGGAAAGGTCTCACTGGGCTGCTGTGCCTGCTGGCTGAGGGCAGGCAGCACCGCCAGCTTCACAGAGCAGCAGCGAGCGAGAGGGTCTTTGAAAATCCGTTTGTAAAGGTGCAGTGAGGAGGGCCGCGCTCCGCACGGGCTGGTGGAAAGAGGGATGCCCAGCACAGCAGTCACCAGCTATCAGGGACTGCAGATGCTTCACCTTCTTACGAAGAAGACTTGGGTCCAAGAGGCCCTGCTGACTACCATGCCCTGGGAACTCCCGGCCCGGGGTGGCACAGCCAGCGGCACTTGGGCTTGGCCTGTGCAGAGGACAGCGGCCAAACTGAAAGCCTCTTTGTGTTGTGTTGTGTTGTGTTGTTGTGTTGTGTTGTGTGAGCATGGAGTTTCTGTGCTGATCCAGCAAGGAGGTGGCTCTGTGGAGCCAATTACACCTGGTGCTACATGAGAGACCAGGAGCAGAGAGGGAAGCCTGCAGCAGATTCGGCACATTGCCCCAGAGCCAGCACCCCGAAAGCACCCGGCACCTTGTCTGGGGAGCACGACCCAGCCACAAAGGCAGCACGGGCAGCTGGCACGGGGAGGGTAGCAGCGTCACGCACTCGCACTCAGCCCATGCCCATGAGGAGTAGTGGCCTTTGGGGTTATACTTTCAGGGAGGGAAGAGCTGGTGCCAGAAAAAAAGACTTGTTTGGGCTGCCACTTCACCAGCGGGGTTGTAACTCATCATGAATTGATGTGAGTGCTTTTGAGAGCATAACTTCATAAAACAAAAGTTTTCCAGGGATCAGAAATAAGAGCGCAGGCTTTGTACTAACAAAATATAAAACAAGAGAATACCTTTATATGCTGCAACATGAAAAATACAAGCATGATATCAATCTCTAGTGACTTGACCATTCCGGTTTTTCTTATGGACAAAGAAAAATAGAGTTCTGCTGTGTATTCTTCTCTCATTCTGCTAGGGAGTCATGCACTCAACTTCCATGAATGCTCTTCAGCATCAAGATGATGCTATACCCCTTAGTCTCAATCACTTCAACTAGTATCTCTGCAAGGAGATGATTAGCCTGAATGAAAAGAAAGTAGCAAAGTGAAGAGATTCACTCCATTTCATAGGAAGAGCAATGAAGAAGGACTTAGAGGTAAAGCTGAACATCTTCTCTTTATTGGATAATTACTGAGAACAGAGAAGCACCACTTGTCACTGGCTTATGCACTCTCCATTCTGCCATGTTTACTAAAGCTTTTCTTTTGTAATGAAACCTGAAAACAATTAATGGAACCAGGTTTATCTCTCAAATGAATTGAGCATGTGGCTGCTGATTCTTTTCACCCACACAGCATCATTTTGAATAGTCCGAATTAAATCACTGCTTAACAAAATAAACCATAGTATATAAACTTTAATTAATATTCATAGTAAGTGAACTTCCTCCCAGATATACTTCTGGTGAATAGATCTTGGCTCTAGTCCTTGAAAATCAGTACTGAAAGACCAGAGCTGAAGCTGTTATAAATTATCATTTCTGATGGCAGTGTCATAGACTAGAAGTCTATCAATGTGAATCATTGTAAATCAGGAAGGAATTTACACAAAATATGCTGATGCAATAAGCAATAGGCTTCCACAACTGAAAAGCACAGTTGACATCAAATTCTTGATTGAATAAACCATTACTTTCTTCATGACATACGAGCTTTGCTTTCACAGTATGGCCTTGCATTGTTTTGCATCAGGGTGTTAGAAATATTAGTTCCTTGAGTGGTTCAACTTAGTCTTCCCCCAGCTGGAGGAGCTGCAGGCAAATGGAACTTAACAGGAATGTTAGGATATTGATATATAACGTTACTGTTTTAGCAGGTTTACTTTGACTTCGTAACACAAGGAAAACAATTTATCAGTAATATATACAGCTAATAGCTCTAGGAAACTTGATTATCTAATGTAGCATCTAGCTTACTTGGAGAAACTGTAATGGATTCTTCTCTGTGAGATTGCATAAATAGATAGATCTGAAGATGGAAAAGCGTTGAGGATCTACCTGGCAACAGACACTCATTGGAAATCAAGTGACCATTTCAACTGCCAATGCGGTACGAATCTTTTGTTATTGGGTTGCTTGGCTGTGGTTATTCACAAATTAACTTGATTATTAGAAAAAGGAAGATAATAACCAAGAAACATTTGAGCTCAGCAAGTTGTACATACTTCCCTGTTGATTCCAAAATTGCTTAAACACATACAAATCAAAACAAGTTAGTGGCATCAGTGCCTTCATTATTCAATCTGCTTCATTTCATCTTATGAACTGCAAATTGGTTCTTCACATATTTGTCATGATTAGGTTAGGTTTAAGTGACTCATAACAGATGGATAGTGAAGTAACCGGTAAAGGATGAGAAAAAAGCAAGGAGGCTGGTGTCTCTCGCATGCCTCAGGCAGGGATATGTGGTAAACATGCTAAGAGCACGTCTTCCCTCCAGAGGGGTGGTGAACATTAGCATAGTATTTGTACAGCTCATGTATTCCCAATAAAGACCCTGAAATACCTGTTCCTCATACAAGGCAAACAGGTTTCCACAGGAAGACTGTACTGGTTTTTGTGGTTTTTCTTAAATCTGAAAATAAATTTAAAAAAAAAAAAGAGAGAGCAAGAAAGAGAAAAAATAAATGGTTAGCATTGTTATTTTTGTTGGGATCTCACGGCAAACTTCAGAGCAAGAAGAAAAAGAAAGGGCGTAACAAACTTCACAATTCAGCCTACAGATGAAAGTATGTGCCTCTATTTCCTGTAGGCCTAAAGCAGAAGATAAGGTTAAGAAAAGTTAGAGAAAGGGCTACTTAGTCTTTACTAGTGCAGATTAAAGAACCTGCAAGGTCTGAGGAAAACATTATCTTAAAAATTACTCAGTTTGATTGTGTTTCACAAATCCTCAAAAGGTACATGCTGTTCTGGGAAGACAGAAATCGAGATTATCATGGCAGATTAACATTGTAGTGCCAGGATGTGGTTGTTCATAAAGGGAAGAGAAAAGGCAGCATGGACAGGAGGCAACCTGTTCAGGCTAAAGTAAGTCTGAGGAAGGACAGTAAAGGTTGGTTCTACTGCACTTCTAACGGCCTCCAAGAACAGCACCAAAGTTATCATCCTCCATAATGCTCTCACAGAAATATCAAGTCCTATGCCTCAACTGCAGAACAAAAACTGCCAGCAATATTACTCGTGGATTGGGACACTCAGTTTTCTCCATCAAAGATCCACTTAATCAATATGCAGAGCAGCAGTTAAGACCTGGTTTTGGTGACCAGAGAATGTGTCACACAAGAGCTAATCATAGACAAGAATTTGGCAGTGAGTGGGCATGGGCTAGCTCAGTTAAAATTAAATCAAAGAATAAACAAAACTAAATCTGTTACTATTTATTGAACTAAATACCAAGAAACAACTAATGAAAATAAGCTGACCAAGTAACTCAAGGTCTTCAGTTTAGGAAGGGCTTGACATTTAGATCAAAAGCAACTTACCTTCAGGTAAGTTGGAGGAAAACACAACAATTTCTAGTGAAATGCTTCAGATCTAGCAGGATGAATAATAACTTCAAAATGGCTGTTACTCATAGGAAGATCACACACCCCAGATTGCCAGAGCTGTCCTGAAATACAGAGATTGTCCTATATATATCCTGACAAAAATCTCTGAGACATGACAGAGCTCTGGATTTTCCCTGTCACCCCTCCAGGCAGCGAGAACACCCCGTTCCCAATGCTACAGCGGCAGAAAGACAGCCCCTCACCAGGTCACACACCCCAACATGAGGGACGTGCCTCTTGCCACAAGACCCTATGTCCCCTTTGTAACAAAGCGAAGTTAATCACTCAAAGTCTAAGTAATCAAAGCACTTACAAGAGTTGGAAAAAGAGACAGATCAGCAATGAAAACTGACTTGGAGGTCAGAGAGTGTAGAAATACAGTGGAAACTGTTGAAAGTGAAACATCGCAAAGGAAATTAAAATAACAAATGGCTCCTGAGCTGTATAAATAAAAGGAGAACAAGGCAAAAAATGGAACTGCTCTGAAATGGGAATGATGTCACTATTAAAGTTAATTCAAGTATGGTTCCAAATCTAAATTAGCACTTTATGTTGGTTTTCTGTAATGAGAGCAATACTGAATTTAATGGTAAAAAGCTGAATGGACAACAGGAAAAAAAGTCCTCACCTGGAAGTCTAAGGTAGCATGTTCAGACAGGGAGGGAGGGAATGAGAAAGGGTGATGTCCCTTCCTGACTCTGAGCGATGCAGCAAAGAACCCAAGGAAGAAGGACACCAAATGACACTGTCAAGGGGCACTCGCTCCCTGGATAACAGCACTGGTAGCACCTACAGAAAGAAAATGGAAAGTAATCTGGACAAGTACATGTCCTTTTCCCTGAGATCAGGTCCATGCAACTTGTTAGGACAATTTCTGAATAAAATAAAAGCTGAGGACATGAGAGTAAATGAGCTTATCAAATAATATATTCTTCCAGAGGCAAAAAAAATAAAATCTATGTGGACTTTGGCAAAGCCTTTGCAGCAGTGTCATGTGGGAAATTACTGCTTAAATCAACATGTGCAATGCACAGCACAACCACACAGCAGCCCGGTACAGCCGGACAACAAGCCTTACTGCAGGAAGGACCATGCTGAGAGACATTTCTGCACAAGGAAGTGCCAAAAGGGACTGCTCAGAGTCATTTATAAAAAAGGAAGTTACATTAATATATAATATTTAAATATATGTATCCATTAATAAAATATTCTGATGTCACAAATTTAGGAAGTATTGCCAGCACAATGAAGGGTCAAAATATCACGCAGAAAGACCCAGATGACTGAAAAGCAGGAATAGGCTGAATTTATCTGGAAAAGCAAAGGCTGGGAACAAAACTGTTGCAGTAAGACAGAAAGCTGAATATTAATTAGACAAGATAAAATCAGAGGGTACTCAGCTGCAGGGTGAGTACTTCTAAAAGATGATCATACACACTCCTAGACTGTGGTAAATGAACTCAGAAATGTTATTTCTCGTCCTCAGAGAAGCTTCCATGACATTGCAGCCCCTGAGGAGGGTCCCTTGCGGATGTCCGTACTGCTCGGCTAGTGGGTGACACATGAAGAGGAACTCAGACCTGACCAGATGGGGAAGGACTCGTGCCCGGCCTGAGGTCTGCCTGTCCTGCATGGGGAGTCTGGAGGAACAGGGGCTGCTCTGCTCAGAGAAAGGCAAGGCTGGCAGGAGTGAACACAGTAAGGCGCAAGAACAACTCGTTATACGTGCAAATCAGTCCCACAATGCTGGAGGCAAAGCCATCCAGACTCAGCAGGGCCATGCGGATAGAAGCAAGGGAAAGTCCTTCAGAATGGGACAGAGCCCACACTGAACTGAACAAAGAGGCAGAAATGCCTCTGCAATGTCTGCCCTGCTGTGCACCCTGGCCAAAATCTTTCCTTTCCCTCTCCATCATCCCCAATAATGAAGTTTGGCATATTTATAAATGATTTTGCTTATTGTGCATGCTTCCAGGTATACACCATCCTACAGCTTGAATAACATACTGGCAGCTGAACAAGGCACTCCATTTGTGTTGATTCAGGGTTACAACTTCAGGTACTGCAAACCAGCAAAGCTACATTAGCTTGCCCTGTCCAGAGAACTCACCAAAAATATCCAACAGAGGAGAGAAAATACATTAAAAAACCCGAAGATATTAAGCAGAGCTTTGTTTTGAAGCTAGCACTAGTGCCCTAAAGGTTCTGATTCACCGAGGGGTCCTGGCTTGAGGAAGGGGTTAGCACTTGCCAAAGGAAATGCTTTCTGCAGTGTTAGCTTCCTTCCTGCTTCATTGTGCTCCAAGGCTCAAATCGCCAAATTTTCACAACTGCCCCAGGAAATGGCTGCAGAAAGTCCAAGTGAGTCCCCCTTGTATTGCCAAGCATATCCAAATATATGAGAGCTGAAGCCAGCCACGCGGGTGAAACACC
>NW_009718588.1:18523-84098 GCF_000703405.1 Apaloderma vittatum
TCAGCAGGACTCAAGTACTTACATTTTAAGGAGAATCTGTAAATCTACCTGAACACACACACATGCATTCCCTTAATTTCACTGTTTTAAGTAGTTACATAAAACTCAACAAAAATAATTTGCCAGATTCCTACCCACTCTTTAGCTAGGTTAACAGCTGGTACATGGATTTATATTTCGGACCTAATACAGTATTTGAACCTTTAATAGTATATTATCCTTTTCCTCCTGATGGACCTGGCTAAGAGCGTCACCCTAAAGCTAACTGTATATGTATACCAAGATGGATGCTTAATCTAACAGCTATAATTTCTGATCTTTAAGAAAAGCTCAGTGGAAGATGGATAGTGCAACTCTAATAAAGTGATTGCAACATTTATTTTTTTTTTTTAAGGGCTGCAATTTATAAAATTTTACCACTGTATCCTTAACATTAGCAGCCTAGCAGTCAGGAGGAAACAAACAAAATAGTCTGGCTCAAAGGAAGAGAAGAGAGGACGACTCTTCACCTGCCTGGCTGGGGTGAGGTGTCCTCAGCAGCAAGGAGGAGAAAGCTGTGGCCCTAAGAAAGCCCCAGGTTACACCCATCCTGGGCTGGGTAGGATAGTGAGGAGGCATATCTCTTGGGCTAGGAAATGGTGAAACAACTTAGGAAGATCTTAACTGGTAACACAGAATTGCATTTTTTTCTCTTGTAGCTCTTTTCTTTAGTAACAGCTTTCACTGTTGCCAGCCTACATTTTTGGCCCTTGCTTTAACTAAATAAAATAAACATATGCCTTTCTTATCCAGTCTTATTCAGTTACGAGACCAACAGCAAGTGCTGTGGCAGTAATAATCCTGCTCCTCACAGGCATGAGAGGTGTATTTAGGCCGTGTCAGGCTGCTCTCTCCAATTGATAGGGTCTGGTGAGTTAGGAGATTTCAGGAGTCTGGAGAAACATCTCTCAAGTTGCAAGGTCCTAGCTGCAGGCTATCAACTATGTGGACATCTTTGACAATATATTAAGATTTATTTGGCTGGCATATGAATAGAAATGCCTCTGTATCAAAGCACCATAAGAATGAAGAGCAAGCTTTAAAAGAACATCCCGTGTTGATTATGAAGGATGGGACAGGCAGAAATTGAGCTACAAATGCTGGGGAGTGTGTCCCCGTGACGACCAGTTGGCTGCTCTGCAATAAGGCCCCATCAGAAATGATTCACCAGCAGAAGTCTTGTACTTCAGTAACAGCAGATGGGAACAAGGATAAACCACAACTCTGCTGCCACCATCCTCCTTTTGTCTCTGTAGGAAAGAGGATTATATTCTTAAAACAGGGCAACAAAGGGGAGCAACCTTGCTCTACTTCCTTGGAGCAAGGACTGAGCAAGATTTGAGGTCAATGTATTACACCACAGTAATTTCTCAACTCCTGGGGAGGATGAAAGGACAATCCAAAAGGGAATTTGTCATTGCCAGAAAAGAGAAAGCCAAGAGATGTGGTGACAGCTTCAGGCTCAGCATACCTTGTCCCTGTCTCCCCAGGCACAGACAGAAGAAAGTGTTTGAGTGGCTGTGAACACACATGAGAAATATGTGTGTGTGTGTGTGTGTGTGTGCATACATGAGTAATCTGAGACAATAAGTGTAAGGGACTGGAAACAGATTTGTTTAAGTAAAATTGCCCTCCTCTTTCATAAGGTCTTACACTGAGTTTTGCAATGTTCAATTCCTGTAACACATAGTGACAAATGTCAGGAGGAGCGTTCATCAGCCTCTCTGGCAAGAACTAGGGAAGTGAATGAAGTGAACTTGGAGGTCACTCCTCTATTGTTAAGATCCCATTCACTTTTCCCGAAGCACTAGATTTTCTGGTCAACAAACAGCATTTCTCTTTTGATGAAACACCATCCCTTACCTCTTACAGAGATGTTTATTCTCCCCTTTTTACATGCCTTTGATTTCACTTGGAAATCAATATCGGCCAAGTTGCAGCCTTTTACCAGTGTAACACCACTTGGCCAGGTTCAGGATATTGGTAACAAACGATGTATTTTTGTGTACTTGTGTCTTGCCTCGCTATTTCATTTGGTTTGTCTTTCTCCAAAAGGATACTTGTATTTCACTTTCAATTAGAATTACATTATCCACTCTTTGAAGGAACAAATTTAAGATGTTGTAACATAATTATTCTAATATGACCTTTGTGTCTCTCTCATGTGACCTTTAGTCTTTCTGGTAAATATCTTGAGCTCCCTTTTTTGTACAGTTTATGATTCATCCATTACAGTAAGTTTGCTTCACTTAGTGGAGTCATAGGTATGTTAATTTTGGAATAAATTTTCTAGTACATCTGTGATATCATCACTAGTGCTCCTGTGTTTTAGCAATCCCAAATTAGGAAGATACAAGAGATTTAACAGACATAAATTTCCTTTACTACTACATGTGATATAAAGAAAAAAGGAAGAATTGAACATAGGATGGTAAATACATTGTTGAAATGTTTTCTGCATCACTGGGAAGTGCTATCCCTCCTTGATACATGAGTCCATGCCCACCCCAGGCCCCCAATAAACACTGACACACACAAAAGGCAAGGATCTCTCACTGGGTAACCTTAAAAACATATGAGGTAATTCTTGCTTGTTGGTTCAGCACTGATGAGATCGTATCTTCAGTACGTGTCAAGAAGAACCTGGAACAACCAGGGACATATTAGATGAGAGGATCAAAAGAGAAGAGCTGTCTAAAAATTATAATTTGCAAATACAGACTGAACAACCAGGGCTTTTTAAACTAAAAGGAAGTCTGAGCTGGGACACAGCAGCATCCTTTAAGTACAGGCATGCTGTTGCACAGAGAAAGGAAATAAAGTAATTTCCATGCCCATGATGGATTGGACAGGAAATAATTGCGGAGAAGTAACGGACGAGAATGTAATTGAAACAGTGACAATTCGAGAGATTTAGGTTAGATATTAGGAAAACCATAAACAGGATAGAGATGCACTAGAAGAGATTCACTGAGGCAGTAGTGGAATCACCATTAAAGAAGGTCTTTAACAGCAGGCGAAACCAAACATCCTTCAGTGTACATAGTCTGACTTTTAGTCAAGCAGAAAACTGATGCCTTTCAGCCATGTCTAGCCCTCTTCCATAGGCAATGTCTGCCGCAGCAGTTTCTACACAGGTCCTTGCAATCCCAGTGCTCTGTCTCAGTCCTGATAACTACAGAGGAGACAGTTCTCCACGTGTAACTCACCCTCTAAAGGTGGGCATCACAATGGACAGATGTAGCAATGTAGATGTCAAACCTCCTGGGACACTGTGCAGAAACCTGTGATGTTCAAGCACCAGCTGGCTTGTATCAGCACACATCAGCTCGTATACCACCACATGTGCCCTCCCTGAGCCATATTATTTATACAAGCCATTGCATTCTACTTCAATTTGTGCAAGCTGGGACAACTACAAAACAGCAAGTTCAAAGGGAGCACTGCCATGAGCTTGAACAGCACAAGACATCAAGGAAAGTGCAGTCTTTAGTATCCTGGGAAGCTCCTAAATATTATCTCACTTCAACTGTGCACAGATGGCCCTTATCTATGCTAAGGAGAAGGACATTTTCTTTCTATCACAGCAGCAAGATGCTCCAAGGCTGTTGGTTCACTCCAGTATCATGGCTCTAGAGGAAGCAGGAAGAGAAGCAGAACAGCTGCAGCTTCTGTAGAGCTACCACAACGCTGCTCACTTTCTCTTTGTGTCTCTACTATGGATCTAGTTCTGCATTTCCCCAAGATGTGAAGATGAAACTTTAGGGCTGTAGCCTGGCTCCAGCAGTGCAAGAGCTGACGCTGGCTTGCTGGGATTTTGACTGTGGACCCCTGGAAGCTCTGCACCCCAGCTCCATGGGCTGTAGCTCACAGCTGTGTAAAAGGCGTTAACTGTGACCAGATGTATTGCACTGTGATGGACAGAAGTAGCTCAGCTTAATTTCAGGGGAAGAAATGAGAAGGCTTTTTAGTAAGATGATCTTGATTTCTGCTGATGCCAGCAGTAGCCACAGCATGAGGCATGTTGACAACTGTGAAGTTCTTTGTTAGCCCGTGGCTTCTAACAATACATATGTAACTCCCTCAGGTTTTGTGAGGATTAATTACCTCATGTCTGTGAAGTTTTGCAGATAAAAACCACACTGTAACTGTTAAAGGATTGCTGTCCCGATGTGTCATCAGGATATCAAGAAGTTACTTCTTGCTCTGCAAGGTGCAGTTACTTCAGGTGATCCTACACAGCAAGATATTTTTTCTCCGCTTGTACAAAACTTCAAACTCAATTGGGGAATTATTTCAGTGAAAGATGCAAGAGTCTTCATTTCACCCCATGCTCCCCTCACTTACATGGGCCATGTCCCTATTGCCCCTGGACTGTGTCACAAGCTGTGCCCCTGAAAGGTTGATTTAAGCTTTCCAACACACTTTACTGCCGGAGAATTTACATTGCTGGGATGCCAAGAAGAGTAGATGCTGCACACCTAGCCCTGACTTCCTCCTCCACAGCAACAACATGCTGTGTTAGTCCAAACATATACTTCAGTGGAACAGCTTCTGGGGAATCAGGATGCAATTGGAACAGCCTTGAAGCTTGTTTTGTGGTGACTGTTCAGTTCCAGCCACATGCAACACACCAGTGATTTGCTTTCAGTTGTCCATATTATCTTTTCTCTGACAGTGACAGAAAACAAGAGACTGTCAAGTTTGGAAACCAATTCACCTATAAAGACATGTACAAATTCCAGAGAGTGATAAGGGTACCTATCTGTAGTACCCGTCTCTAAACACATATAATCACAAAATATTTGTAACAGATAAGCTGCAGGTCAGTTATCAGTGGTCCATCGTACCAGGGCTGGACACAATTCACTGCCTCGGGAATATCACCTGGCTCACCTCCGAGATGAAATCTTTCTCTCAGAAAGTTAATCCTCATTCAACCCTGGATGCTTGCAATTGTTTGTAACTCCAAAACAACTGCCAGCTCCAAAACATATTAGAAACTGGAAACAACATTTGAAGAAAGGAAAAAAAAAACAGAAACAAAAAAAACCCCTCCACTTTTCTAAGTTTTTTAGGAGAATAAAGCCAATTCCCTGACTGGCAGTGTAATGAAGGACTTTCAAGTACTCCACTCAGTCTTAACATTCGGGGGTCAGATTTTATAAAGCTGAGAATGATCTGGAAGCAGGCATCAGGTGGTATATTTTGTGGTATCTCTTGGCATCCAATTTCTGTGAATGTCTGTGTAAATCAGAAGAAAACAAACCAAAGCCAGCAGTGACAGCATCACCTCAAATGGCGGCTGGAAGAGCCTTTCCTACACCACAGGCAAACACTGCTGCTGGAGGACTTCTACGGCTTGCGAAGCACAACTGTTAAAGAAATAGACAAGGTTGCTTTCTGATTTTTCAGCCCATATTCTTGCTTAGCACAGAGAAGAGATATCTCTGCTTTTTTAAGCCATCTCTTCAGAGCAGTTGCTGAATTGGGACTTGAGGCAAAAAATTCTCCAGTCTTCTCTGGAGAGGAGGCTAATGAGTAAGCATAAAGTTTTCTAATTTCATCCAGAAGAAAGTCTCTTGACCTTCTAGTTCTGGACAAACAAGCTATGCTGCAATGATACTAGTGGAAAACTGGAGGCTCCAGCATGTTCTATAAGACTTCCAAAATATTAAAAGCTTCCTATTAATGATCAGCTACACAAGCATATTCACAGCAGAGGGAATAGCAGTAGCTACAGAAACAGAGTTAGACAGACGACCGCTCACTCTGGCTTATTGTTTATTTCACAAAGGGAAATAAACCATGTGCTCTCTCAGCCAACATGGCCCAGATAAGGCAAATCTGCATTTTGTAACCACAACTGACTGAGACACAAAGCTAGAAATCCCAGCAGGGCTGTTTCAGCTACAGCAGCATTCCTCTTATAGTTTCTTGTTTTCATCCCTATGCCATTCACATCTTTTCAGCTCTAGAACGTTCCCTATATTTAGTACACAGATTGAACTAAAAGTTAAAATGGGAAATAGCAGACTGGAAATCACTGTCCCAAAGCACCGTACACACTACATGCAGACACACTGCATGTCTTGGACCCATTGTCTTTCCCCCAAGTTGAATGCAAGTTTAACAGATCGCCCCTCCTTGCTCCTCTACTTGTCCATTGGCCTTGTTTTGCTCAGTGTATACTTTGTTACTTCCTTTTCTTTTATCCTCTCAGTTTCCTTTCTCATAACGCACTTGCTCTTGGGCTAATTACTAATGCACTTGCACTAGTGAAGCTCCTATCGACTAAAATGCTGAGGAGCAGCTAGAGGCAGAAAAGGACTGTGAAGGACGGAAGAGGGACAATGACTTTACATTGATGAAAAATTTAAGTGATATAAATAAAAAGCAAATCCAAAGCGTTAAGCTTTTATTCATCCAGAACTGCTTAGAACTTAATAGAAAATAAAGTCCTTATAAGAGGGCATAAGGATACAATCACTGTCTGTTACTCACTCTTATTTGTGAAGCACAGTCACGTTGCCTGGTGATACACAGGTGAATAGAAGGGGAAGAGTTTAAATTATGGAAATGCAGAGTAACTTCCTGGAGAAAGCAGTTATTGCATCAGTATAAATGTCTTCAAAATTGCGTCCCTATTCTAAGGCATTAATAGTATTACGGTCTGCTCCAGAGACCTCTGAAATCAGCTGAGATCTTTCAGTCTATTTTATCTGGCTTTTGATTAGCCTTTTTGCATAGACTAAAAAGATGACAAGGTACAATAGAGCTGAGAAACAAGGAGCAGAAAAGGAAAGGTTTGCCAGAATTATTAGAGACAACCCTCATTAATTCACGAGAATTATGATGTCAAGTCCCAAATAACTGCAAAATGGCTGAACTAATATGTTCTTTCTAATCCATACTTTATTTTTAAAATGGAGTCATTATGCAAGTGTCACCTGAAAGATCTTCCCTGCTTAAATTTGTCACATTAACATTAAAGTTACTGTGCTATAAGAATCTAAGTTTATGAAGGTTAATCTGCAAACAACTCTGCCCAGAAGCACCACAGATTACAGCTCTCCTCCTAGCTATAAAAACCATCAAAGTTCAGACCTGGGTTTATGGGACCGCAGGGCCCAAACCCATTGCAGCCACACACTCTGGCAGCTCGGGCATGGAGAATTTCGGCAGGCTGGCTCCCACCTCCCATAACTCTTGTCGCTGCATGCAGGGACCTTTGAGGACACACAGCCAGCACATGTCATGCCCTAAATCTCCAGTACGACCTCTGACAAGGGACCTACTTGCTTTGGCCCCTCAGTATGCAGATGGCCAAAGGGCATCGTATGGAAAGCCATACAGGTAGGTACCCTGATGCACAAGGTGCCCAGCTGAGAGGTCACCTCAGGTTCAGAGTACAAGTCATTCCTGTATGTCAGGACTCTACTATTGTGCTAGACAACACATGTACCCTCAACTTGCCAAAACACAGCAGAAAGAGAAGCAGCCCATCGCAACTGCAAAAGATGCCTTTGAAAGTCTGGGACACGCCATTCCATCCAGTGTTTAAAATTGCCAAACACATAATATGACTTTGCAAATTCCATCAGCAGCAGTATATGCTTATCAGCAACGTGTAGCAGTCTGCCTAGAGGAGCCAGTTCTACGCATATACAAAAAGTAAAATAAAAAGATATATTGCTCTGCCCCAGTTCATAGAGAACATCCAGGGGATGGGGAACATCCAGGCCATTTCACATAGTCTAGTACAACCAAGGCATTGTGTGTCAGTACCTTCTAGCCTCTTCAGTGCAAGACAGCACTTATACTTGCTGCAGGTAGCATCATGAACAGGATCAGAGTAACAGGCTACCCAGGTTCTCACACCAGAGGGGTACTCACAGTTACCTTAACCAGAGCTCAGTCCTGCATGACCTACTAAAGGGGCAATATATTAGCAGGAACCTTGCAGATTCAATACCTTAAAAACAAAGCAGGTGCTTCTAGTTGCATCTGAAGGCACATTTGGAAGGTGTGGATGGTCTGGGTCAAGCCAGCTGGGTGCTGCTGGCACCTGCATCATTCTTAGGGCTTGTGCGCTGGCCAGCTTCTCCACACCAGCAGGGGTTTAGCTGCTTGCACAATGAACAACCAACTGTGACATTTGTGCAATTGCACCAATTGTACAATGAACAACCAACTGTGCAGAAATTACATACGCAAGTGGGCTGTGGGGAAAGGGTGGGGTCAACTTCAAGCTGATTAGAAAGTGTAAAGGTAGCCAGAAAAATGGTTCATCTGATTAGTGTTTTCAAGACAAAGCATTTGGTCCATAAATTCCTGCTGGTTTTGGTAATAGAGTATGAAGATCTCTTTTACCGCAGTTAGAATGTGCACATCACTGCACACACAAAGTGTATGGAATGACCTACTTTGCGTGCTCGGTGGATATTTTCCAAACCTGAGTATGACAAAAATGTCAAGTTATAACAACCTGTGCGAGGTGTTTGGGCCATGCACTGAGGCCACAGCCTCAGCCTGTCAAGCCTGCCACATGGGAACTTCCCCATGAACCCAGTGCTAGGCCCTTGACTGGAAGAAGTAGCACAGAAGAATACTGCACACAAATAACTCTTCTAATTGTGACAAAGAAATTTAACTGGGATGAGGGTTCAAGGAAGGAAAAGAGGATTAGAGGGTATTCAAGGATGGAGGGTTATTGCCAAGTTCCCTTAGTGCAAGTGTCATTGAACAAAGTGCAGTAATGGTGTGAGAAGCTCACTATTCATATAGAAACTAAGCAAAAAAACTCTTTTCCCAAATATTGGCTCTTAAGGACATTTCAGTGCCACGGCAGCCTCTATGCTGTGGACACAAGTACCTTGCAGTGAGCTCAGCTGCCTGGTCCCTAGGTTACTGGGGTGGTTCTCCACAACCTTCTTGGGCCTCCTACAAGCCCAGTTTTCTTTGCATGGAAAAAAAAAATTGTGAAGGAGGAGGATGTGTTGGATCTGCAGGTTGTAGCTGCGTGTGAGGCTCACATGGTCCTCAGAGCAGACACAGCCATACCTCAGCGGACCAGCCTTGAGAGCGCAGGGTACACGAGACGCTGGCATCTTGACTCAGGCTAATTCCAGAACTACAGAAACTCCACAAAGAGTTGAACAATTGCATAGACTGGTATTTGACATGCAAAACTTGATCTATATTCCTTAACAGACATGCTCCATGGCCACTCCACAACTGCTCTTTACAAAATCCCCTGTGCATGAAGCACTTCAGAAACACTAGCACAGCATCAAGGGATGAGAGGTGTTGCTGGGCCTGTCGCTAAATAAAGAAGGAAGTTGCTTTACAGATAATTAATGGAGAGACAGGAGTATGTCTGCTTTAGCATTGCCCATCAAGGGCCAGTGCATGGGTACCGCAAGGCAGGGCTCTGCAGCTCTTTAAGTCTGCTCGACCTAAAAGCACGGGTGCAGCTACTGCAGGCTATGCAGGTCCCGCTTCACACACTCATCATCACTGCCATCACTGTCAGGCTGTGCCTTGGGCTATCTCCTCCCCATGCCATCCACAAGTGGGATCAGATAGAGCAGCTCTCAGCAAGCCTTCCTTAGGCAAGGAGAAGGACCTTTCCCAGGGCACTGGGGTGATGGGAAGCTTTCGTAGGGCTCCCAGGCTATGTGCTGTTTCCTGCAGCTCAGTCCCTACAAAGTTACCTCCAGCTTCGATTCCTGTCCACCTGCACAGCCGGAACCCGCAGATGCTGGCATGACACATGGCGCTGCTGGCCGAGGGATGAAATGTGCTCAATGCACCAAATCTCAGCCGTTCCCCCCAAGGCAAACACAGGCACAAGAACAAGGGAAAGCAAAAGCACAGGAAAACACTAAGGCCTTAGTTAAAGCTGTTCCCCCATGGCACCTTCTGGTCACTGGCTGAACTTTAGTGCTGAGCTTTCAAAGGTATATAAATACCAAATCTTATTGGTCTGGTCTGATTTTCATAAGTGGAAAGTATCTGGGACTCCTGCTTCAGCTCAACACATGGGATGATTTTAAATAAAAAGATAGATTTGGTGTTTATGTGCTTTTCAAGATATTCACTCACTCTTCATCTTTTGTTTTATGCTTGAGATATCATTTGAATAATAAGAGAATATATCAGCTGTTTCCCTATTCTTTAATGCATTTTGAATAGTATTCATTTGTGTTCTTGTAAAAGCAATGTTAAAGGGACAGGTCTGGCATACAATTGAGGTAAAGGATGTTTCACATAAACAACAGGCATGTTTTTTTAAGGGCTTTCTTTTTAATTCTTTCCACTGAAGTGTATTTAAACACAAATAAGTATGTCCTGACAGTATTTTCTAATTGAACATGGAGATATTATTGTATTGAAACAACAAAGCTCAGAGGTACCATTGACAGGAAATAGTACAAACAGAAGTGCAATGTTACTAAACGGAAAAATGTAAAACATAATCAAACTGGATAAGTAAAAGGGAATGAAGACCTTTTCTCAGCTTCATAAGCTGCAGTGTCAAAAGAAAAAGAGAACAGAAGCTCTAGAATATGTTATCTGGTATGATTATTTCTTGTAGCACAGAAATACAGAGAAGCCTCATTTTAGAATTCACTGGGTTGAAATTCAGCACTCCAGCCCTTTGCTTCACAGCAGCAGTCCATTTTTTGTCTTATTTTTAATGTATACTCTTCTTTTTTGTTTAGTATTATTTTTTGTTGTTATTATTTTCATTTAATAAACGTTAAGGAATGACTTCTTTTAATGTGTTGTATGCCAAAAGGTTGGTGGGAGTTTTTTTAATGCAAACTCCACATTGTTGGACCTCTGAAGAATATATACCTGCACGAGCAATGGCCACTGGCAGGAATGTTCTCTCTCAGTCAGTCTGACTGGAGGCATGGTCACAAATTGCTCAGATGACTTCATTGTCTGTACTCAGTTTATGCACAGAATTGTTGTTTGGGTGCTTTGGCCAAGAAATGTAAGGGCCTTCTTGACAATGTCAGAAAAACAACAAAGTTAAATAATATAACAAATGTAAGTAGTTTGCTTGCACCAGGCAAATATTCATCTGCATGTCTGCAGGTGAAATTACCCATGTGGCTTTTCAGGAGGAGAGAGGGAATCACATCTATTCACTAGCTTGCAGTCAATTCAAAATAAGAAGTATGCCTGCTGGGCTCTTCTAATGCACCTTAGTAGAGGTATAATAAAGTGTTATGTGAGCAGACATTGTTACTGTCTGACCTGGAGCACAAGTGCTAGTAAGTTTTAAGGGCAGCTGAGCTTGTATGTGCTGGAGGAACTTTTGAAATTCCCACCTATATTTTCTCATTTGTGCCTAAATCTTATAATTTGTCCCTGGAATGGAATCAAACCACGGGGAGTAATTTGGGATCATTGTAGTAATGGACAACTTGAAGTTGCCTGAGGACAGCAAATGCTCCAACTGCCCAGAAATTTAGGCAGCATCTCACACTTGCTGTGAGAAGCTGAAGTGTGGATTTTTAGGCCATAGAACTCAGCAAACTTTGAAGAGGCTTGACATTAGATTGATTGTGCATCATACACAAGACCATTATTCTTACAAAACTCTTTCACTCTTCCAAATCAAAAAATTTTTTAAAGTGCAAAATGTAAAGTGCTTTGACAAGAAAAAAACAAGAGCAAGAAGAAAATATTGGCTGATTCTGTAAACCTGAAAAGAATTACTATTCTGAAAATAGGAGTCAGATTCTCAGCTATGGGGGAAAAAAGGCTCAATTCCACTGTCTTCAACATAATTGTTCTGTAAGAGCCATCTACCACTGTGTCATAGTCACAAGACACTCTTGTACTATTCTCACTGATTTCTCCTTTTTCTAGCATGGGCAAGTACACTGCAGGGCTGGGTATGGTGGGGAGATAAGTGCAAAAAATAGAGGGGAGAAAAAAATCTAGAGGGAAAGAAAGAAATGCAGTGTGAAAGCCCAAGCAACTGCAGTGTTAGCCACTGTCTAGATGTGATTGCTTTGGGTACACAGGCTTGTCATTAATTTTAGAGGAGCCACACTGCACACCGAAAGGTCTACCTCCAGTCTAGTTTTCTCCAGGGTATCAAGAGTGGGAAGCCAGTCTTTCCAGACACTCATCTAACACCCTGAGTTCACAGAAGGAAGCCAGACAAGCAGAAGAGAAGTTCTAAATCTAGGGGTGACCAGAGACCACAAGGAAGAGAGATTGCAGTGCCTGGGACACCCACACTGACCATGCCATGGGCCTGCCCTGCTGGTTTTGACCACAGGAGCGGCATTATCATCATCTGGAATCACAGGACATCAGCCTAATGACCCATGTTTTGGATAGAGGGTCCGAACTGGAAGCTGAGTGTTAGGCGCAAGGGGGAGAGAGTTTTCACAGCTATTTGTGGGAGGAGGAAGAGAAGGCCATGAGGCTTGCCACAAGCCTGAAGTGGGCAGCAGAGCCTTTGTGTGAGAGAGGCAGCAATGTGCCTGTTGTCGTCAGCCCAAGGGAGCTGTGCTTCAGAGCGAGCTTCTCTTGCTGGCTGCTGAGGATCCATTAGATGACCTGGCATGGCTGTGCAGCCAAGGAGGACCGTGGGCTGCAGCTCTTCGGCCATCTGTGCCTGCCAGGCTCCCGCCAAAACAGCTCCCGCAGGAACTGCACTGATGCTCGCTCTCATTTTGGCAGGTGAGGAGGGTGAGACAAGGGAGGAGTGATGCAAAGCTCTGGTTTAAGGTGGATTATTAGCATCAATGAATTTCTGTTTTCCTATACGAGCTGTGACTGATTGCACCAAACTCCTCTTGCAGACAAAATCTGAAGAGCTGAAGAGTACAATATAAAAAATGTATGTGTTATGCAGAGCCACACTTGTCTTATCACTCTCCTACCTGCGGCACATCCTGTGTGCCACTGACTTCATTTAAGCTATATTAGATTGAGGACTTATTTCAAAGAAACACCCACTATCTAACTGAAAGGCATCAATTCATATAGATACCTACACTCAAGCATCAAATATTGAACCCCTTGTCTACTGAATTCAATGCCTGAGTATAGGCAAATTTGGATCTGAATAAAAGCCTCTTGCATATTTATCTGAGTCTAACAATTCCCCATGAAATATTAATATGCCTGTCTAACTATCTACTTGCACATTAAAGCTTCACACTAGCTTTCCTAACACATACGGCTGGACTTTAGGAGCAGTAACTTGTGAGTATCTCTCAGTGCAGCAAGGCATCGAGTGCCTGAGAGCATTTTTATTCCTTGAGTGAAAGATCCTACACCTCTCCTAGCTTACCTGTGGTTATTTGCTTACTCTCTTCTCTCTGTCTTAAACGTCTGAGACAAAACAAAGGTGGAGAAAGGGCACTGGGTGAAGGCTCTCCAGCATCCATCTGGCTCTTAGCTGTGGAATGCTGCATGTGCTGTGGGTTGTATTTCTGATGAGCCTTCAGATACAGGGAATTTCTCCCAGCACATCCCCATGCTGTGAGAAGCACAGTCTGACCACCGGCAATTCCTTCATTCAAGGAAACCTTATGGCCACTTCAGTGGGAATTTGAGGAAACGCCTCAGGCTTCCCAGCTGCAGGCTGCAATGCCATAACCACGTGGAGCTGCTCATAGCCATATTTGCCATGTCTGAATTGGATCAGATGACATAGTCAGAAGATCATTTTGAATCTTTAGATATTTTTAAAATGAAATTGCATTAAATGAAGCATTAGCTTCATTGAACAAAAAACCAAACAAAAATCAAATTATGCTGGAGATATCAAACATCAATCAGCTATGAACAAAACTCTATTTTTCCTTGTCTGTGCTTATTTGCTCTTTTCATGTCCTCTGCATTAATTTCCCTTGGGTTTCCTACCCCTAAGCACTGTCTGATGAGTCTTGCATTTGGCCCCTGCTACATGGTCCTCCAACTGCCCAGTGACAACTGACATAATTAGCCCGAATGGGAGGGAATAGCAAAAGATAATCCTGTGAAATGACAGCTGAAAACATGCCATTTGATAGTCTTCACCGTTTGCTAATGACTGTTTTCAACACATGCCAGTGAAACACCATGCAAACATGGCTGCAGAGCGGGCACGCGTGAGAGATAAAGAAAGCAATGCAAAATATTCTACCACATGATAAATGGGCAAAGAATCATTGTAGATAATTCTTTGCTGACATATACGAGCAGACAGATTTGGGTCCATTTCTGCCCTCAATTACATGGTGCGGTGACCAGGCAATTTAAGGGGGATGGCACCTGTATTAGTGATGGCACCCTGGATCCTGCATATATTATAATTACAGGAGTCAGGGCAAATTTTCAAATGAGCTTGGGCACAGCTTACACTTAGTTCTGTGAATGAAGTGTATTAAGCATGCTGATATTTCTTAATTGAGCTAGTTTTGTATCTAATAATTATGTATAATAAAATCAATCTAATAATTATGCCATTATTACTAGTTAAGCAAACCCAAAGTACATAGCATTTTGTCACAGAATCATAACTTTTTGGAGTTTCACATTCCTTGGAGCACTTACCTTAGTCTAGTGAATCATGTCTTCATCTCCTCAGCTTTTCAGAGGATGTATCAAATTAGAAGCTTTACTGTAAAACGATTGAGGTGACTCAGGCTTCTTTGGAGATCAGTTTGTTCATCTATGTGTACTAGCCTTAAGAAAGGGAACAGACTTCTGGAACTAAAATCCTTCTGCTTCTTGGAATACACCTATACATAGATATGTATGTCTTGATTAGGACAATGTAAGAAACTGTTAACTCAAAACCTATTGATAATGTTTTCTGCTTGCTATTATTAGTAGTAAAATGTCAAACTAATTTCATAAGTCAAAACTGATGTGTATTTAATGTGGACAACAAGCAAAGATCAAGTCAGAATATTTTAGGTGGCAGATCAACGCTGAGGTCTTGCCATGTGATGAGGAAAAGCAAATCTGTTACTTGACATGACAATGCTTTTATGTTTGGTATGTATATTGACCTACAAGAGTTACTGTGAGGCTTGCACAGTCTTTAAGTATTAATTTCCTTACTTTTAAGTCTTGTTTTGTAAATGCTGTGATAATTATCATAGTGATTTCACACATGTGGCTTTTGTGAAGATCTCTATTGTCTATGTTTTCTGGTTCTTCAGATGTATTTTTCAGATTTTAGGTGTGTGATAGATAGCCAGACAAAATAATAAAATAAATGGAGTCACCAAGGTCAGCAGATAATTTAAAAAGAGCGAAGGTAGCTGTGGCTGGAACTGGATATTGATGTCCCATTGTAATTACACCTGGAAAGCATCAGAGAGCAAAAGTGCACTGTCTGCATGGAAGGTGAGTTGTCGATACACTCACAAAGGCGTGGGTCACCACAGCTGCTGGGTAGCACGATGGGTGCCATCAGCATCCCAGCCAGCTTTCTGCTTTCCTCGTGGACAGCGCGAGCAGGAATACACACACTTGGTTTTGCCTTCAGCTCTGCTGTGGAGATGTGCTCCCAGTTCTCAAGTAATTCTCATTCCATTGTACTGTTTCTCACCTTGAATACTCTGTGATTTAGTAACAAAAGCGTATCTGTCTACTGGCATCTCTAAAGCACTTACCTCCATAGTGTGATACCTTAGCGTTATACATGGAGTAAAATAATTACGGTAAGAATGACTATAGGCAGCTTGTAATGATGGCAAACATTTTCATTTATGCTACTATTTCTATAGGTAGTTTTGAAACAAACAACATGTACCTGCTCACCTTCCTGTGAAAAGGTTTGTTAGATTTTTTTCTGTTTCCATTTTTCTGTTGCTCCTGAGCTGCTTCATTTTTTTCCTTCTGCGCTTGAATTACTTCCCTTATTTCTGTCACATTGCCCCTAAAACACATGAGAAGAAAAAAAGTCAGAACCTTTTTAAAAGAGCATTTACAAAAGGTTTCTAAAGAAAATTATTGTACTGGCTAAAAGAATGTGAATAGTGTCTGCTGTTGCTTAACTGACTGAGAAAATATATCCAGTTTAATGACAAGACATAGGACTGGATGAAGCTAAATAGACAAAGTGAGCTCCTTTGTTGTTTGAGCTTCTATTGTTTAAGGCTTAGTTCCATCAGCTAAGGCACAGACCTGTTTTTACCATGTTACTATTGCTAGTGACAAGATCAAGTAAAGAGCCAAATACAACTGGGTCTATTTAAAACAATGATTAGTAGATAGATGTGGTTACACCTGAACTCTGATGTAAACCTCAGACTACGAGTCTGAGGCAAATGAGACATGAGGCCCTGTTTGAGGGATGGCACTCAGATCAGAAAGGAGACCCAGACACAGTTATGCAAAAGGGACTGTTCACTCAAGTCATAAAAGTCTAACTAGAAAAAAGCTTAAATTACTTGAATTGTTCACAATGAGCTCCTGTTCTCATGCAGCTTATTTCTAGAAGACATGAAGTGTCTTTTCTTCTACTTGTACACTTTCTATACATCTTAACTGGAATCTGTTTGCCCCTCAGAATCATATATAGATCCATCCTTTTACTCTGCGATGTAATAATCTCCCAGAACTTGCTGGGATTCTTAAAAGGCCTTTATTAATCTTCAGCAGATAAATAAGTATCATGTAAATAACAGTTTGCATTATTATTTAAAGCTGAGTAACAACCAAACTGACAGCCATCTTCCTTCTCCAAGAAAAAATTACAAATTATCAGTAAGATCAGTGGGTAAGAAGAGCAAACATGTAATTTACTTTGAATTCAACAGGAGCAAAAAAAGACTCTTACCAAATCATTGCACATCTTTACATATATTGGTAGAAAAGTTTGCTGGGAAGTCTCCTCAGCTTGGGGCCACCAGAGACGGCCCTGGAGAACGCTGGTGAGGGGCTGGCAGCAGGGAATAGAGTCAGAGCTGTGGGGACCCAGGGAGCAGCAGGTTTCCCCTTGTCCAGCCTAAAGAGTGACTGAAAACTGTGGGATGGAAAAGTCAGGCTTGAAGGAAGGATGTACCCTGCAGGGAAATGGGGACAGGAGGGAGGCTGGTTTCCAAACCTTGTGCTCCATTTTGGGCCAGAAAGCTGAGCTTATCTATTGAAAAAGGTTATCCTGGTTTAGTTTAATTTTATAGGCTATGAATAAGATAAAGCTCTAAAGACTGGACAGTGCTGGTGTCTTTTCACACGTTCACTTTGAAGAGAGAGAGGGAAGTGCCTGGCTCAGGGTTGCCTCATGGATAAGCACTAGTTCTCTAAGTGCTGCTCTACACAGAGAGGAGAGACTCAGAGAACAGAAACGCAAAACATAGACAACTGGATAAAATTTACTTTTCTTATTTTTTTCTTTATCCTTCATATTACATTCTTAAAGCCTGCTGCATTCAGAAAAAAAATCAATTTTTAATAGAGGGAAATTTCAGATTCTCAGCCATTGATATAAAGCAAAGACAGGTCTCTGTCTCTGAGTAAGCATTATTCCTTTTGTAATCATGACAGATGGTAAAACATTTCCAGGGATCCAGAGATCAGCTCAGTCTATCAAAATTCTGCCCTACGAACGACACAACGCACCACACACTGCTTCCCAGAGCACAAGAGCTACATGCTCTTGTAGTTGGCAGCATCTTGGCAAATTTCTGCTCAATGTCTTAAGCAGAAAGTGAGCAGGAGAAAGTTTCAGAATAGCAGGTGGCAAGCTCTGTTTTCAGAAAGATGGGGGCACAGGGGAGAGCAGTCTGTGGGTTTCCATGGGCTCAGCAGCACAGCAAACGAGCAGCAGCACATCCCCTCACTTCCAGCTGGTTCCAGGGAGCATTTGAGCGCTATCGAGGCAGTCAGGCATCCATCTCCTTCACCAAGCATCTCACAGCAAAGTGAGATTTTCAAAATGTTGAGCAGCCATGGATCCCTCTGTGGGTTGTAGCAACTTAGCATGTGCAAAAAGATTGGGGGATTTTAATTTCAACATTTAAATATCAAGTTTGGTGTCTAACTTCAGGTGTCCGACACCTACAATGGGAGCCAAAGCAAATAAGCATGTCTGCTCCTGACTAATACTTTTTGGAAAGCTGAGGACATCAGAAAATAATCCTTGGAATGAAGACTTCTTTCAATAAAATTGTTTTCACATAAAGATTACCGGAACAAAGCAATATTTTTTTTTATTTAAGTATTTCTTAATGTGTTTACTTGTACAAAATAACACTCATTTCTAATACAGGACCATGTGTGCAGAGCAAATAATAGAGTGGACTGGAGTTTTCTCCAGCATGTCTTTTCATATTCTCACTTCGGCTTCTGATTAGGCTGGAAGCACAGTGCTGGGATGGAGTAATGAACATCTACCCAGTAATTTATGTGACAGGAAATTGAACAACCAGCTCCTCAGCCATTGTTTCTGTGAATTTCCCAAGCTGTAAATGCATCCAACAGTAACAGAAATACATAAATTCTGTTAAGCAAAAGATCTCATTTTTCTAGGTATGCCTACAAGCTTCATGGGAAAGAAAACCCTCAGAATTAACCTGTTGACAGAAAATCTGTAAGACCAATTACCATAGTGGCCTAAACTGTCTGAATATATTAATGATTTTTAGATGCCTCATAATATGGGATCCTAAAATGTAAAGAAATACATTGATTTCAGAAAAAAAGTGACAAATCTTCCACCCAAACCTCAGACCTTTTACAAAATGTTTTAAAGTGGGAGTCCAAACTGCTGAACACCCAAACCAGCTTAGTATTTTTACCCAAATGTCAGCTAGTTGACTTGGAAATGGAGAACGGGGAGATTCTTGGTAAGGAACGTTACTCTGACAAGTCCGCAATTAGATGTTAAATACCATCTTCCAGGCATCCTACAGACACAGGATTTGACCTTATTTACCCAAAATTAGAGTTAATACCACTAGGAGTTTATAGAACTAGTATTGAAAGAATGGACTGAATGACTAACTTTGTGAACCTGCCAGCCATAAATTTACAATGTGATAAAATAAATTTTAACATGGAAAACCATGTGGTTCCTTAGTAACCAAAACTTGAGTTAGGTTTATTTCTCAGGTGTGTTTAAATTGTCTGAAATAGACCACATCAAAACTCTCAGCAGCAGCAAAGAGCAAGGTGCCTGTGTCCATTGAGTAATCCAAGTATAAAATTCAATTCTATTTTTTCACTTTGACTGCCAATTTTGTGGCACTTCATTTAAGCCTGAATCTCCAAAGAATCAATTCAAATTAGCTTTATAATTTTCCCCAAAGAATCTGCTTTAAAATAAATTGAATAGGAACATAAGACAGCAAATGGGTATAAAATTCAAGTGAACTTCTCTGAAGGAAAACCTCTTTTAATCAGAAGACAAATAAAGCTCAGGTGCAATAATATATGACAGCTCTAAAAATAGTTTGTCCTTGCTGGAGGTTTAACACTGGACAAATCGAACTCCGTGTAGTTGCAATGGCTAAGGGTTTCATGCCATGTTACTCGGACTACGAGTTGTTATTTAAGATTGTGTTTTGAGGCAGACATTAGAATCGGGTTTTTTTCAAGAACTGTCATTTCATTAAATCTTGGTGATGTTGTGGCAGAGCACCAGTGCTTTTTGACTTGTTTTTCTACAGTTGTGGTTCAGAATGGGTTTTATACAGTTTTCCATTGCTAACATTGGCATTATTTGTAAAAATTTTGGATGTTTTCCAGCACAGGTGTGAAAGCTTTTCCTTCTTAAGCAGTTGACAGGAAGATAGGGGACTGTGTACCTGCAACCAGATATCTTGCCCACTGGCAGCAGGCACAGGCTCCCAGGGACAGAAGGAGGAGGTGTGACAGTTGCACCAGTCATAGAATCACAGAATCACAGAATCATAGAATTACCGAATGATAGAATCATAGAATGGTTTGAGTTGCAAGGGACCTTAAAGATCATCCAGTTCCAACCCTCCTGCCATGGGCAGGGACATCCGCCACTAGACCAGGTTGCCCAGAGCCCCATCCAGCCTGGCCTTAAAAACTTCAGCTCCGCCTTCTACCTGAGGAGGAGAAGAGCATGTCTGGCAGCAGGCTGGAAATGAAGGCACAAAAGCATAGCTAGCAGCCAGTGGAGCTGTCAGGGAATAGCTGAGGATGCTCACCTAAGGTGATATTAACAGTTTTTAATCAGTGATGGGGTGTTTAGCAGAGCACCAAGCCCAGATGTCAAAGCTTTTCTGAGTCCTATCCCCATCGTTATTTTTTCTCTGTCTCCTTGGCAATTCATTTAGCTTTCCTTTACTGTTCTGAATAGCAAATGCTGAGAAAGTGATGTTTAATTATCATATCACATATACATAAAAATCACTTTGCATTCTACTTATACACAGCTACATTCAAGGTGAAAAACTGAAATCGAGGTAATATTAATTCCAACCACAGCTTCCAGCAACCCCTGTGTCAGCGTCCCCAGTAATCTATGTAAAGAAGGATGGTCAGGAGACGGAGATGTTCTCCTGTGGACTCTTGTGGCTCTTGCCCCATTGTAGCCTTCAGAGTTCACGTGAAATTTGTCTGAGGGAGGTGCCTCCTGTTGCCTCAGCACAGGGGCAGAAATCCAGGTTTCAGTTTGCTCAGTGCTAATCAGAAGCATGTTAATTAAATATTCAAAGGAAAAAAAGCCATGCCATCACTTTGCCTGATGCCACACATTTACAGAGGCACTAAGTAGTCACTCATGTCATCACCTTTTTTCCATAAAAGCAAGTGAAAACAGCAAATCGGACTACCTCCAAATTATTTCTTAAAAAATGCAAAGAACAGATAAACTAAGGAATTGTTCAGCAATGGCTGAGGCAGGTCTGTGGCCAAACCTAGTGGCTCCCATCCCTTGCTCTGTTCTTTGCTGTTGTGTGAACTGTGAGAGGAGTTGCCCTTCATGCCACTGGTGTAACATCGATTTGAACATTTCCTACCATCCTCCATCGCAAAGTCATTACATGTGGAAAATGACATCTATGTCCAACGTGCTGCCAAGCTTTGGTGTTCTGGGAGGAGCTGAGGAGGGGATGACAGCTTGACCTCAGGAGTCCTAAAAACGTGAAGACAGGGTTGTGAATTTTTCTGCCCCAGTGGAGGCCTGGTGTTGTTTCGGGTGGCACAGTGGGGCGTTGTGACCACCCAGCGCTGCGCGCAGTGACCCACCACGGGAAACCGCCTGCACCCAGGAGGTGAACAAACCCTTGGGCCTGTCCCTGCAGCAGGAAAACGAAACACCACAACAATCCAAGGAACTCAGTTTTGTATCAGGACAGATTCCACAACACCTCCCTTGGAGCTCTTTTGAACTTTAAAGAAACCACCTCACAACGTGCTGAGGCAGCGTGGGCTGGTGGCTCCTTGAGGCCACACGAGCTCCCCGGGGCAGCAGGGCAGGGCCCACAGGCCCATCCCCAGGTGTGAGGGCAGGGAGAGCAAAAGCCTCCCTGCATATCCAACAGCCTTCAGTATTTCTGGCTCCCGCTTAAAAAAAATACATTGCTAATATCCATATGGGCAATGTGATGCCCAAGCTGCCCAGGGGAGAACAAAAGATAGGAGTACAAACACTCCATAGATACAGTTGGAGAAGTCTTCATTCAGGACACCTCATTATTCACTTAATTATTCATTTTGTTTATTTACAGTAGAGATATTGCACATAGTATGGTGTAAATCCCTAGCATCCTTAAACACCAGATGCTGGTTTTTCTCTCCAGTCCCAAAAGGAAAAAACAAAGCATCACTGTGAGAATTAACAAAAAAGTCCAATTAAATTCCTTGCCAGAATGTTCATTTCCCAAAGATAAAGGCAGCAAATTAATAATAAGGTTCTAGTCACCTCCCTTATCACTTTTGCACACATTTAAAATGACAAGAATCTGTGTTTTAAATGGTCATTATCAGGTAGACAAGCAAATTATAAAGCTGATTTTTTTTAACAAAAATATCTATATGTATATAATTCTTCACATTGTTCTCATCTGAAATACAGGTCAAAGAGAAGAACTGGTAAGGACATCGATCCTTTGAATGACAAATTATGCACAAGTGGTATAAAAGCATGAGAGAAGTCTTCATGCAGAATACAGAGAATGACAGCAGGGGCTGGAAGGATCTCAGAGGTCGTTCTTTCATCTTCCTGCCCCGTGGCAGAATAGACTGTACCTAAGATTTTCTTGGTAGATATGTTCAGCCTGTTCTTAGAGGCTCACTGTTAACGGGCATTTGACAACTGCTCCAGGCAATAGGTCTCTGACAGTCATTCCCTGATCATTAAAAAGTTTTTCATGCTTTCAAGTAAATCTCACTTGCTGCAGTTTAATCACATTAATTTTTGTACTATCAATGGACATGAAGAAAAGGATTATTTTTTTTCATACCTGCAAGTCTTCTGTGCATTTGAATAACGTTACCATACTGTTGCTCGGTTTTCACCTCTTTCTGACATTTTTGCCAATTGTTCTGGCACCACTCCTTATTTTGGGGGGACAAGGGCAATGCTATACACACCTATGTCAAAGGGAATTTTGCCATTTACTGCAGCAGACACTGGACTGAGCCCCAGCCACCTTTGAACCTGTCTCTTTCCTGCCATTTCCCTGCCAGGGAAGCCCTTGTTCTGTCTGGTAAAATGGGCTGAACGCTTTATGCTGCCACTCCATGCTCATCATAAAAATCAAATTTCTCAATTCCAAAACAATCAGGTATCTTTCAGTCACACTTTCATTCCATTTAGAAAAATCATTATTAAATGCACATTTCTTAAAAGGTGTTGACCAGGCATTGCTCTTTTTTTTATATTAGGGTCCTGCAAAATCATGAAGGCTTACATTAAACACTCTACTATTTCATGTGTGGGACCAAATCAGCACTTTCATTATCAATGAGCAACACATCTTAAGCTGCAACCAGATGGCACTTGAGCAATTATGCACATATATTATCTGGCACAGGGAGAAGAAACATCAAACATAGCTTTGCCAACCTACTGATGCCCACGTGATTTTTATGATAATACCGAAGACTATGTCACAGAAGTGAAATATTCAGGTTTTCTGTTGATTGATTCAGCTAGAGGGATTAATAGGTTTTACAAAACATGCAAAAAATGCAGTATTCACATAGCTGGAGAAAGGTAAAATTGATCAGAAAACAGTAAGGGTGTTACTTCAGCAAAAAGGAAGGCGAACTGTGCACCCCGTTCTTGAGACAGAGACTCTTTCAGACACTTTTGTGGAGTACTTTGCCTACTTAGATCCTGTGCAAGGATAAATGCTGCTGCAGTAAATACTCCCGAAACAGTGATTGAGTGCATCTAATGGAAAGAAAAGATTTTTTACTGGATTACATGCAGTTTCCAGCATGGAGACTTTCTAAGTCACAAAACCCCAAAGTTTAGGATAACCCTAGCCCTATATTGCAGGTAAGTGAACATCACATAAATTTTGTAACAACATAGATTAACAGTGTAACTGTAGAGTTAGGTTAACTGCTATGCTCTAAAAAGTGTCTACAAAATGATACGATGTTGCTTCTTGTTTATTGGACGGCAACATTTTTTGACTCAAATACAAGCTATAAGTAAAAAGATGCTTTGCATAGTTTCAAATCTTCCAACAAAACTTTTGTTAGAGGTTGACATGTAACTAGATTACTGTTTTCATGCATCGTCATCAGAATGCAAGATTCTGCTGACAAAATAAAATCTTCACTGACACCTCTAATTCCACTGACTATAGGTGGAATATTGAAAAATGTCCCAGAGACATCTACAACTAGCAATAGATGAACTAGCTCAGATTTTGAAAGCAGCTGAGCTTTGGCTGCTTTCCACTGACATAAATTAGCTCATGAGTATCTTCATGTATGTCCCAAGTCGAACCCTGAGGTATCTGGTAATGTGTTGTACATAACTTCAGTGAAGCATTCCCCTAATTTTCAGAACCACTTTTGAAAATCCCATTTTTACCCTCACTGGTACCTAGGTAGTCCTGCCAGTGTTGGATTTGCATTGAGTGAAATGGATTACAAATCAGTAAACACAATTAATATTGATAATACAATCATGCCTATGGAATAAAAGTATATAAACCAAACAAGTTTGATGTTAATATAACTGCTTTTGTATGAAAACCACAATTTCATTTGTTTATTTCCCTCAGTACTTTAAGTGCATTTCTAGTGTCATTTTGGAAGGTTTTCTCAATTCTCTGGAGATGCTTTGGTCAGCCTGATGTGACACTGACAGGCTTGGTCTAGTTTGTTTCTGGATCCTTTTCAGTTCTATTCTTCAAAACTTTGTAAGTCTCTATCAGCATTTTCAGCATTTCTGCTATACTGTCACTAGGACTGTTTGAAGAGAGCAATATATTTAAACTTTATCTTTGTGTATAACAACTTTATAAACAGAAGTCTAAATTTTATTTAAACTAGTGTAAACTAAATTCATGTTGTTAAAAAGTACATAGAAAAAAAAGTAGAAAGGAATTTGAATTCATCAAGATTCAAGCTACCTGTGGAAAACACCAAAATACAATCTGTTTAACATTTGTCTTCGCTTCAGATTCTACTTCAGAAGAATTTTTAGCTAGACTTCCTAGGGTTATATACTCAAAGGGTCCTTGCATTAATTGAGATTTTATCTCCTGGAAATCTCCACTTTTTCATGTAATAGCAGGATGTCACGTCTGTAACCATTGTGTAACAGAAAGAGTGAAGAAAGTCTCTAAAGTGAGAGATGGAAGATAGCTACTTCAATTACTGCCTTTCACTTGGGAAGATGTAATATTTCCTGGAATCTGAGATACTCTGTACAAGCTCTCAGAGAAGCCTGCAACTTAAACACATTCAAGTTACATAAAACCAGCCATGTCTATGATCATAATTTTTTCATTTTATACCATTTTAGGAATGTAAATGGATGTTCAAAAGAGTATAAACTATATTTACACTCACTCTAACATCCCTTCACAGTGTGAGAATGACATAAAAAGGCCTAAATATTATAGCATTACAGATAATGCATGAGATAATACAATACCCAGTCAACAAGAAATCACAGGATGGCACTTCTTGATTTCTGTCAAACACATCTTAAAAAATCAGATCTTGTTAAATAAACTTGGTATGATTTTCCTATGAAATTACAAGTGTGGTGTATTAATGTTATTCTGATAAGACAGTCTCTGCGAGGCATTTAACTCAGTATTAAGCAACAGCTGGATTTTGAAATTACTGCATAAGAGCAATGCAGCATATACTAAAAGGGATCTGAGTGTCCAAAAATATCTTCATTTATGAGCTTTCTGAATTATTTTCCAGAAGACTCATTTTGTGATCTTTCTTTATCAATATGTTTTTCTTCAATGTTTTTGTTAATTTGTAGAAAAATGAAGACTTGCAAATAATTAAATTGACAGCTCATTTTTACCACATTGAAACACTTGATGCTATACACAAACCACATCAGGCCCGTCTTTATGAAATACGGGTATACGTCATAAAGAAAAAATATTTTTTTCCTTTTCAGCCCAAATAGATAGAGGTTTTGAAGTAAAGTACAACTGAAGGATTTTCCACCACTTCTTCTGCATGCAAGTCCATCTTTGGATCTTTCTGTCTTTGATACCAAGGTCCCTGTTAAGTGCTATAGCTTTGCTGAAAGCATGATAAAAGTCATTTAAAAGAAAGTAGGTGTAAGGGAGAGCAAAGCTGACACTGAAGAATTCCCTCTGTTGTCAGAAGGCTGTGAAACAATTTTAATTAGCAGTTAAAATCTAATCTCATTTATATGCTTCCTAGGAAAAAAAAGAGGATGTTGTAAAAGAACAGTGAATGTCATATTTATATAAAAGATCCTAAATATACTTTGAAAGTCTTTGTTTACATTTGCTTATGACAGAGTCTAGGTTTTGTTTTCATCAGCTATGATTGGAAGGGTCCAAGCCATTTCAAGTTTAGCTGAGCCTGTGTCCAGCTAGTTCTTTGTTTAGCAGTTCTTGTAAGTGTTGTGTTTTTTTCCACTAATGAGTCTTTAGGACTAGCAGGGTGCCCTCCAACTTTCCCAGTCCAGTGACTGTGGATGTTGGGGCAGTGTGAGGGGACTGAACCACAGGGAGTGTCCAGCCTCGTGTGCTTCCCATGGACACAGCTGGAGATGGGCTACTGAACTAGATGGACCACAGACCTGACCCCATAGGGCATTTCTGAAGTTCTTATGACAAAGGTGCCTGAACTTCTTTATGCCTCATGGCCTATGTACACTATTTCTAGATTTTTTTTTGTAGTTACAGAACTGCAATAGAGAACAGAGAACTGCAATGATGAATCACTGCAGTAGAGAACTGCTACAAATCAGAGAGCTACAAATATTTTCTTTATGATCCTACTGTTCTTTTTGCCACAACTGGCTCTCAAACAGAGATCCAGTATGACTTCTCACCCTCGACTTACAGTTCTTTAAGTCTAAAACTTGCTCTTTTCCTGCTCTAAATTTTAATACATCATGCCAACAGATTGTAACAGTTTTCACAACTAGGAGCAAAATATAATCATGGCAGCAATGTAACCATAGTTTCTGGCCAGCTTTTGTCAAAGGCATCTAATAAGTTTCAGTATTAAATGATTTTTTAATAAATCTGGGTAACTCAGTTTTCTTAAGCTCCAGTAAATTTGGTGTTGTGCTAGGCTTAGAAATCCACAGCTGTTTTCATGGATCACTGAATAGAAAATCTCCCTACAAAGTAGGCTCTGTCTGATCATAATACACCCAGGTTGTGGAACTGCGTAAAGATTTGAAGTCTACTTGCTTAACAAGGCAGATCAGGCAGGGGAGAGCATTGCAGAAGGCTCTCAGCAGGTGCCGAGGAGGATCACTCCACCACCCAGAGCAGCACAGCTGTGCCAGCACAGCAGAGCACAGGTCCCAAACCTCGCTTCTAGGCAGCATTGTGCACGATACTGCCCTGCAGTGTATAAACACACCAGTGGTCGAGTACGAGCCTGAGGACCTACTTCACGTCCTTAGTGAACTGTGCAAGTGAGGCTGTCTGTGATATATGTCTGGTTTTTAAAGCTCTTCGTTCTCTTAGTTATTCATATGAAACATCTAATTATAAAAACCTAAAAATGCAGCCTGATCCCTGCAGGATTTTCAAAGCTATGTACATAGCTACTGCATGAAATATTAGATTCCAGTAGAAACTAGGACTTTGCTGCTTCAACCATTTTGCAGATTACAGGAGACACCTTCCTTTGAATTTAGGTGTTTTAATATTGTGAATAATCTGACTTATAATTTTTATTTATTTATGATATATATATGTATCTTTACTTATGACAGTAAAGTTACGTAAGGTATGAATGAAGATCATGGGACAAATAAAGAAAAATCTAACTGCTTCCTAACTTCTTTTCTGAATTAACTGTATATCCATTTCATCTTCAAATCATTATTATGAAAACTATAGAACATAAAATGGGAAACATCATTATGCTGCTGTTTAAAGCCACAATTATTTCCACAACTTCAGTAGTGAGGACATCTCAGAGAGACTACTGCAGCGGGACTCAAAAGAACAGAGAAAGGAGCAAGTGTAGCCCAAGCCAGAATCATTTCTATAGTACAGGACATAGTAGAAGGGAGTTGTAAACCTCTGGCTGCTGGACGCACAGAGCGTGCCAGGGAAGCATCACTCTTCTAGCCCCTACTGCTCTATGGTTAATCATGACTTATGTCAGAGACCAGACACTGGAAGAGGTGGATCCTAGGTCTGTCCTATATAACAGTTACAATTTTCTGGAATTTAGGTTAAGTTTCAGGACTCCACTTTTCATTTTTTATGTGGTGAAATTCTGTCTCTGTCCAGAGAGGCTTTTTGGGCTCCATCATCTGCACTATCCTGCAATTGTCCCTGCAGGTCTGACTTCAGGGCAGTATGAAAATCACCAGTGAAATGTTCATTTCATAAAGCTAAATATGAAAAAACAAATAATTCTCTGCCCACAAACATTTAATTAAACATATTAATTCAGATCAAGAGCCTCTCAGAAAAAAAGGAAAGCTTAAAACACGTTGCTAATATATTTGCTAGCTTATCATGCTTTTCTTCCCAATGGGGACTTGGAAAATCTAGGATACTTGGGGTTCTTCTTCAGGGCTGCTCTCTTTGGGCATGGCATATCAGTTCTGGAATAGGGCTTCCCTCTTCCAACAATGCTGCATGAAGCCAAAATTTAATGTAATTAATCTTCGGAGGTCTTTTGAGACAGTTAAATGTTTCTGTGTGCTGATTCCCAAACAGAGTGGGTAAGTAGAACTTCAAATGAGTTGTTATTTGTACTCTTTTATCACTAGAATTTCATATTACTAACTCTCAAGATTGCCCTTAGCCAGGAATAGGAATGCTAACAAATATATGACACTTACAAAATTAGTACAATGTTTGACTATGACATGATTCCATAGCATCTGTTATATCTCAGTATGTCACTGAATATTTCACAATTATTTAACATCTATCACAGCTTTCTTCTTCAAGAAACAGTAAGTATTTCAAAGATCTTTCTAGCGTAAATGTTCAGCAGCTACTAGTGTTTTCTCAGTAGACCTATACCAACTCATCCTAAGATGTACTATTGTAGGTGTCTTAGGTTCCATAGTTAGTTTGTAAGACATCTTCATCTACATTCTTCAACATTTTCTGGTATTTTCTTGTACCTTACATATTAAATTTATTTAAATTAGAATGACTCTAACAGAATTACATATCTAAGCACAAACTTGATGGGAGTGCACATAGAAATATTCCTCCTGTGTGTCAGTGATAGATCCCATCTGACTAAGGCTGAGATTTTCACCATAGCACAGGTATCAAAGCAATTTTAAACGCCAGACTCCCTGGCTAACTCTAAATCTGCAAATATTTCAGTGCAAAAGCAGTAGTTTAGTATTACAATGCCATTAGTGCTGAGTCACTAGATGAAATGTTCTCACCACACATTTTGTTCAAAATTGTCTGAATTGAAGCTATGCCACAGAATTGGGGCTTTCTTGTCCACCAGATCCTCTACCCTAGGAAACTCCATGCCATCCTTCTGTCTGTCTCACTCAGAAGACAGGAACATTATCACTGCTGTCTCCTAATGGTGTCAAATTTAAAAGCAGCATTATTTGTGTTCCTGCTCACTTCTGGCTGACAGTTTGATGCTGGTTGCCAAACTCTGCCCCTACGCTAAGTTTGACCAACATCCAGAAGTCCCATTGAAGGGACTAATGAAGGTTTGGAGCCATGGAAACAAATCCAAGGGGGCCCTGTGATGGCCATCTCACTGGCTTTTCTTTCAAATGAAAAACCAGACATGGAGAATGGGGTGCCTTGCTGCTGTGACTGTTTTGCTGATGGTCAGCCGGACTGCTTGATAAATGCTGGAGGCCTTGGAGAACTTCATGGCGGTGCAAGCTAGTCATCATTCAGACTCATGTCTCCATTAGATACCGAAGCATGTTTTATGCATCCCTAGAGTGGACTTCTCCTAATGAATCTGGATTTACACTCACCATAATGACTTCTCAGACTGAACGAACACACAGGAAGATCAGGGGGAAGATCATGGGATTCACTTCAGAGCCACAGTACGTTTTGAGCCAAAATCTTAATGTATGTGCGACCTCTGGGCTATTTTAAAATTCACCACTAATTTTTTATTTCTTGCAAATAAGAGGCTCAGACATGGATCCTTAAATAACTAGGGTTAAAAAAACACCACTTGTTATTCCTGTGTCTCATGGACAACGGTGCAACCTATTTTTTTCAAATTGTTATTGGCAACCTCTGCACAAAAATTTATACAAACAGATCTGACTCTTTTTTATATTTGGGCAGCCTTCCCAAAGAACAGTGTTAAAGAATCAAAGCAGCGATGCAGCTGTAATTCATCATAATTTTAAGACTGCACTTCATTGCCAGAGAAGTGCAAAGCTGGTATGTTATAGTAAATGAGAGTCGTGCCAAAGTTTTTCTTTGAACTGTGACATTTTATGTGTCAGCTAGTTACTGAGTTTGACTTGTCAGCCACCACCCACCCAGCTGATTAAAGATAGAAGACACAGTAACACAGTCACAAACCCAGTGCACTATCTTTACACTAAGTTTTATTTTAGGAAACTTACGGGGACATTTTGCATATTCTGTGATGTACTGCACATATTTATCTTGTGATCCTTTTGGCCACGAAATAAATGGATGAAATACTCATTATTTGAATCACTAGGAAAAACGTAAACAGAGTGTTTCAATGAGGACAGTCTTGATATCAGGCTTAATTGTCCAAATTCTTTTTCAGTCAAAGTTCTTCAGATTGCGCTGGATAATATACTGTGCAGGCTACCAGGAATATTATGTTGCACAAAGACCATAGTTTAACAAGCATTTATTCAGTTGATAAAATAATAGAATCCCATAATGGTTTAGGTTGGAAGGGACCTATAAATGCCATCTAGTCCAAGGCCTCTGCCATGGGCAGGGACAACTTTCACTAGATCAGGTTGCTCAAAGCCTTACGCAACCTGATGCTGAACTCCTCCAACTTTTCCATGGGGCTTCCACAACTTCTCTGAGCAGTCTGCCCAATCTAAACGTACCCTCTTTCATTTTAAAACCTGTCCCTCGTCCTGTCACTACAGACCTTCGTAAAAAGTCTAAATCATCCAAATCCATTAAAAGGAAATTACAGATTAGCAGATGTCAACAGCTATAGTGAAGTACAGAAGCCTCAGGGAAACAATACTTTGATAGTATTTATGGTTATACAATCCATCTATTTGCTATAAAATGGTAGCAATAAGCCATGTGTATAAAGGATCCATTTGCAAATAGTTTAAATGGATGATTCCTCACTTGAAAATGAGAGAAAAGTAAATATTCATTTTACGGATACTTTTAACAAGGGAATTCTGCTTGTTAAGTAACTGAGGTGCCAGAAATCAACAAAAAGTCTACATAGTAAGAAAGCAAATGTGTTCATTAACTTGGAAAAGATAGTATAACGTTCTCGTATGTAAATCCTGAAAATCTGATCCACCTCTGTGCTGTTCCATAGGGTATCTGAATAACTATTTGTTAAAGAGCTATGGCTCTTTAGTTACTGCAACTCATTTTTTCAGTGCTGGAGGTTCAGCCGCAATTCAGTTCCCAGGGTTGCGCCAGAGACAGTAGTGATTAAACAAAAGAAAACTTTTTATCTAGGCTTGTATCACCCACATCACTGATGTCCCTACATGCTCGGAAATGCTGCAGATAAGAATGCAACCTGCTAAGGAGCGTATAACACCATTTTATGTCACTCTAGAGTTGTCACGAGTTGTCAGAATTGCAGCTTGTAAACTAAGGCTGATTGTAGCTCTTAGCTCTGCCAATCCTTTCATGTTGACCTTTCATGTTAAGCTTTTATATCAGCAACAGGAAACATACAGAAATGAAGAGCAGGTGGCCTCTTTCATCCAATAGCAGAGGAGATACTGCTTTTATTGCTTCCCAAGCCATGACTGAGAACAGTCTATTGCCTAGTCCACCTACTAAGTGCCATTCCTAAATTTTACCAACTTGTAGAGATAGCTGAAACATTTCTGCAGTTTTATAGCCAAAATCCAGACAAGCACTAACTAGTAATTAATTTTTACTCAACTATTCAGCAGGAAGAGTGCCACCAGGGCCTACTCAGTTCCATGCAGTTCCTACTCAGTTCTACGCAGTTTCTTTCTGTCCCCATGGGAGGCAAAATGAGAACACTGTCAATCCTTTAATACAGTTCTGTTCTTTCTAAAAAAAAAAATAATTTGATGTGGTAAAATAATTTCACTGGCCTCTCCTGGAGTGCATGTTCTCAGTAATTCAAGTTCATAGCAACTTTTCAAGTCATTGAGAAAAGGAGGATGGAGAGCATATGGAAATAAAGGAGACAGAAAGCACTTTGCACTCTAGAGTTCCATGCTGTATATACAAGACATACATATTTCTTAAAATGAAAAGCATACAAAGACATTTCTGCCTGTTACAATATTTAACAGAAAATATACTTGTACCATATAGCAGATGTATTGTCAGATATTTAGACAACAAACCACAGCTGGACTAGAAATACAAACAAGAGGCCACAGACTTTTTAACGGCTCCTTATGAACTACATATGTTTTAAATAAGTAAAATAATAAATAAGAATAAAATAATGTATCATAACAAAATAATGCTGCAGGGATTCAGTGTTTCAGAAGGGTACAGGATCTGAGCACCACAAAAAAATATATCTAGACCCGCAGCAACTATCCCTGGAGGATAATGATTCAGTCTCCGGCATCTCAGAAGAGTCTCTGATGATATTGCAAATTAACATTCTTGGTAGTGACTCTCTTATGAAAATATTAATCTGTTGGGGAATGGCATTTCTAAGGGAAAAGCTCCGATCTATTAGCATGCCTTGCCATCATCTTTCAAAGGTAACACCAGTTCACTCCCACTGATTAGTACATAAAGCATGGTATTTGAGTTATAGCTCAGAATCAGATATATCTGTGGATATATTCAATGTCTCAAACTTCCTCCCATTATTTATATATTATCTGCCTTAGTATTAAAAAACCAGAAAGATTTCACTTTGCCTGTACCTGTAAGACACATACATGTAATGGGAACAGAAAGTACAGACATAATTTTATAAATACTTCACCTATAAATGGTACTCTGGGCTGACTCACTAAAATTTGAGGGAAATTGGAGACTCTTTTGACTTAAGAGTAGAGTGGATATTCATTTCCTCTTACTGATCATTATGATTTATTATTTGTTATTCATTTACAGCAGTATTCAGTACATGCTACAGTCTGTAAACTCACTTCAGGAGGGATTGCTTCTGGACAATTTCAAAAGCCACCTCTAATCCAAGAGACTTAACAACTGGCAAGTAAACAGAAATGAAGCAATAGAATGGACCATATGATCAGAGACAGCACCCATAATAAAATTCCTGTTATCTGTCACTATTAATATGAACACGCCAAGGCAGTAGGAAGTAAGTGATCATAGATAGAATAAATTGATTTGGAAAGATTTATCTCCGTATAGCACACCTCAGATGGATATATATAAAGTTACAGCAGGTAAGATCATCTCCCAGTTACTGGATATGAGAGAGAGAGAGAGAGATAGAGAGGGGAAGATGGCTTTGTAGACAATGACAGATTCTACATTATACTTGCCCTCAACTCTTGGGAAATTCTCTCATCTTGCTGAACTATATTTATCCGAACTCTTCCCTAAAAGCCAGCTGAAGGTTTGAATACACAAAATTTTCAGCCTGCAAGACTGATGTCTATGATGTACACGTTAAAGATTTATTCTCACCCTGTTCAAAAAATAAAAGCTTACTTTGCTTCCTTACATACACAGTTCTTGATAATTGTCCAGAGTTAAATCATGTAGCTAATTAACCAATAAATGTTAAATTAAAAATAACGTGTAATATATAAAAAAGAGCAATATATGATAGTAAAACAATAAAGGAAAGACAATAGGCATTATAATCTGCTATAAATTTAATAATTTTCTATATATATGAGATATTTTGGTCTGTCAACAAAGGGCTGTTGAAAAAGTGAACAAATAAATGTCACAGTAAGTGGAAATCAGAGTTGCTTCTTTTTCAGCATTGAAAGTTGAAAAAGAAAAGTACAGAGTTGCAGTTCCTAACTGGGGGGATTGGGAATCAATTGAGATTTCAAATATTTTAAGTATTCTACACACACATACACATGTAAATTAATACACCCAACTTGTCAACAGTAAAGCTTCAAAGGCTGTTCTTCAGAGCTACGCTTACAGTCAAAGTTCTTAAAATGCTGGCTGAAACAAATGAAGTTTCATTGATTTTTAAATATCTTGAGATCTGAAGTTTTCACTTTGTCTTTTCGCCAGAGAATATTCTTTAGGCAAAGTACTCTGGTGATACTTCATCTTGTCCGTACTTCATTGTAGATTCAAACTCTTTGAAGCTGATGCAGCCATCAGAATCCTGATCAACTTCTCTGTAAGAGAAAAGAGATTTGGTATTTAAAGCCCAAAAGACATTATGTAAAACAGACATTATACTTAGCTGTAGATATCCAAGACCAATATTGTTTTTGAAGAGCTCAAGAGCCCTACAATTCTGCACAAAGAATTAATGAACTAAAAATGGTTTTTGTGTAGTACATCTCATATAAGGATCTCAAAGCTTTTTAAAGAGAACAAGAATCACTGTGTGCATTCAACAAGATGTAGAAGTTAATTACATTATGACTTGTGCAAATTTAGGGCTTTTAGCACAGATTTCATTCTTACATCTCACCCCTAATTTTCGAAATTCAGTCACCTGTGACAGAGATCCTCAGAGTTCCACAACATAACATGGAACCCAAAACCTCTAGGTCTTAAGATACTGCAAACTTACATTAAAAATTTCCCAAATTGCTCCAGGACCTGCCACGTGCTGTAAGCAGCTTATCTTGAAACAAAGATTATGTTAACAGAAGATCTACTCCTTACGGTTGTAAGAAAAAAAAGCTGATTTGTATGTTAGGAAATGCTAAAGTGGATATTCCAATAGTAAACAAAAGTCTCTGAAAAGTTGAAGCTGTTAATATTTTTTTCATGATATATGCTGAGAGAAGATGGCAATTCAATTAATGCCATTAGCACATAGGGCTAAGTTTTATCAAATACACTTTGCAAAATCATTTGGCATAGTTATAAATTAGGCTGACACAATAGTATTTGTCTTAGTTCTGCCTAGCTTTCTTACTAGAAATACGACACATACGAAAGTTAACGTTAGATAATTAAAAAACTGATTAATTGTTGGATCTCATCATTCATAAATCATCTAGAAAAATATTTGATTGGTTTACACTAATGCGCAGTCTGTAATTTATTAATAACATGGAATGAAATTTATGATTATTACTGATCAAATTTACAGACGACACAAAGCTTGTTGGAATTATAGTGCCGCAAACTTTGCCATCACCACTAGCATTCAACAGCAGTATTCCTACCATCTTGCATCACGCAAAATGGGATGCATCTTCTACATTGAGAAAATTGAAAGTTACAAAATAATCCATGCTGTTTAGTAGAGACACGTTTTATTATCCTTTGAATGCCCTGGAAATTTCAAAGTGGTTCTATACCCCGAAGAAGTTATACAGTAATTCAGTTTTAAAGAAATCCTTACACAAAGGGATAGGATGTCCTGTTTGACACTTATTCTAAATGCACTCTTGAGAAAAGCCTAGTAAAGGTAAAAGAAAATAATTTATTTACATCAGCTTCAAATACAGAAACACAGTTACAAAGGTCACAAAGACTGATAAGAGAAAACAGAAAACTGCTTACATCTGCCTATCCTTACCTCTGTTGCAAGCAGCTTCTCTCGATTATCCAGCTTTCAAGACATCAATGACTATCAAATCATGGGACTAAAGAAAAATTTCTTCTGAAAAAAATTACTACATCTCTGAGTTTGTCTCACAAAAGAAGGTCTCAATTTGGAATACATCCTTCCCCTTTCCATGCAGAAGTACTATTTAGAATAAAATGTTACTATTCTCCCCTTCAATAAAAACATTAATCTTCACCTTTTTAAATAATCCCTCAGACTACCAAATTCTCACATCTTCAGAATTTTTAATGTCATTTGGTAATATTTCTCTCATCTCTGGCAATAAACAATCTACACTAGTACTTAACTTTGCTATCAATGAACCATTAACCTCTTGTGAAGTAGACCTGATCAGATAAAGTTCATGCCTCATGGTGCAATAATGAACCCCACATGACCATAAACATATGAAATGACACCCTGTCATTATGGAAATATCTAAATGAAATTAATCCCTCAATGTTGACTCTAGATTACGAGTAAAACATGATGATATTCTACAGTTTTTCAGGTAAGGACAAATTTGAGATGACGATCACCCTTAATTAAGTCTTTAGAGACATGATAGCTGGAGATGGACCAGTCATGCAGTTTCTTGGTGAAAGGAATCCTTTCAAACATCACATGAAATGCGAAGTTATTCATCAGTTAAGGATGAATGCAGGTGATAATTACAAAACGAAGATGGTGTCCTGGAAAGCAGTGACTGAGAAGAAATACAGAGTCATAGAAAGTAATCAAATGAAGATTATCTCCTACTGTGATGCTTTACATAAGAGGCTGAATATGATTTTTGAATGTATAAGCAGGATAACATCTACAACAAATACAAGACTGATTTTATTTCAGAACATGATGTTAGGAAAATTACGAAGGAAATACTGCGGCTACTTTCTGGTGCCCACACTACAAAAAGGATACTGAATAACTTCAAAGAATTGAGAAAATAACCACAGTAATTATATGAGTTCTGGAGAACATGCCTTATACCAAGACGTTAACATATTCTATTCGAAAAAAAGATTGGAGAATTGATCCAGTCAAATCAAGACCACAAGTACCTCTCTAGGTAAAATATTTTCAATGCTATCTTTATAGGCTTACGAGGAAAGGCATGATGATAGGCACAAGTTGAAGCCAAAGCTAGCCAAAAAACATAACTTAAATAAGGTGGGTTTTTCTAAACAAGGTTGATGAGCTATTAAGGTAACTTACTCGGGCATGTGGGAAGTGGTACTTCTTGGTTTACTCTTCCTCAGTTTATTCTCTGAACATTCAGGATTTTCCTAGACCAACCATGTATGTCTGCATATAATTATTCATAGGTATATTTATTGCATGGATATGTCCAACGGCTTTTTAAACCGATGTGAAGTCCATGGCTTGAACAATTGCTTTATGATTTAGCAGCACTATTATTTGTTTTGAACCTGCAAGTCATTTGATGATACTCCGTACAGTTTAAGTATCCTTCTCAGTGACTACCTGTATCAAAGGGCGCATAGAAGGGATCTGTTTTTAAAGTTCAACGATGGAAACATTTTTTAGCAAAAAGTCTATTTTAATGACAGTAATTATTATTATAACTTGTGCTATTTGCAAGTAAATTAGTTAATTCAAAGAAAAGGCACAGATTCAAATACCTGAGAGAATATATAAAAACAAATAGCAAAATCTATTTTTTTAATACGATGTATTCTTAGAACTTAAATCTGGAAGATCACTTCATGAGTGTTTTAGCAGTTGGTGCTGACAATCTGGCTAAACTGAAGTTAATGGAAGCTTGGCCATTAATTTTCAGGTGGCAAGGATTTCACCCAAAATATCTAAGTTATGGGCATAAATCACATCTTTAATGTGGCTTCCTGTTTGGAAACTGCTCCTGAGAAATGGCCCTCAACTCTATGTGGTGTTTCTTTAACACCCTGAGAGCCACTACACGACTCCCCAAGTTAAGAATGACTTTCTGAACAACCTTTGAGCAGAGATTAGCAAAATATGTTGGGTGATAGATAGATAACAAATAAGCCAGTAAATAGTTTGCTGTTGTAATCTGAAGAAACACTGTATTTATTTAAATCTCACATATTTTTGGAATCTTGCCAAAACTAATCTGAAAGCAAGAATGGCCTTGGAGTCTTAAATTTTCATTTTCAACCATCTGAAGCAAATGATATATTCATCCTTGTGATTATTAAAATACTGTGTCACAGCATATTGATCTTTATTTCACAGGTCACTATTCATTTAACATTCTTAGTAAAATATATGTAGATATTTCAAGGTATGTAGTGCCTTGGGTAGATTGTCTGATCTTTCACTGAAAATTGAGTAATAATCAACATCACAAGTTACTGACTGTGAGAAATATAATTATTCTCTTATACGATTAGGTAATTGAAGACTCCCCAAATCACCTAAGTGTATTTTCATAGGAAGCTGGATTAGATAAATGGTACTTGCCTTCTGACAGGAATATTTTAACTGTAAATCTGAGTAAATGAATAACCTAAAAGATTAACGTTTAATGTAAGTTGCCTCTTGAAGTTTCATGTTTATTAATTCACTGAAATGAGTACTTATCAGAAAAGTATCCACATGCAAATATAGGCTAGTCTTGATTTTATAAACAGCTGCATATATTAAGTGGCCGCTTAAGCTTTTTCCCAACAATGCCACAAAAATTTGCATATGGTGAGATATTGTAGTACCTGACATAAAAAAACAAATACAGAATTTGGCCATAATATTTCTTATTTTCATATAGAGGGACTCTCACATAAGCGCCAACTTGTAAAGTAGGCGCACAAGTTCAAATATACTGTATCTATCTGATCCATACATCCTTTTTTTCCTTAATCCATCATCTCTGTCCAAAACACCCAAAAATATAGATTTTAATTCCACCCTGTATTTCTCTGGATAATTCAGTGTCTGTCCTAAGTGTTAAATCAGCAATCATTTCTATTACTTTAAGAAAAGAGTAGCGAATGCACTGAAGAGCCAGAAGAGACTGTTGTTGAGTTGGTTTTTTTTTCGTTAGCTCAGTAGGACAAACCCCAAAAGTCAAATAAGGGACAGGATAAATTAAACTCTGCTCACATCTCTGATGCCATGGCCATACATCAGATATATGCAAGTGAAGAAGGTGGCTTAAAATGAGCTTAGCTTTCTCCACTATGTAAACATCCTTAGAGATCATTGATTATGCTACTAAAGATGGATGGTTCTCAGTTTGATTTTGAAAAAACTGAAGGTAACCCTTGGAAAGGAAGTTTTCATTTAATATATTTTACAAGGGCAGAAGTTTTCAGAGAGATCAGTGAGGGGAAAACATCAGATATATCATATAAATGAAATACAGGTAGAGAAATGTAACATATAGGATACCACTGAGAATGAAAACTTTAAGGTTCCTTCTCACAGCATTCTACATGAATAGGGGCTCACTCTGGTAACTGCTCAAAAAAAGAGTAAAAAAAGAGTGCTTCATTAAAAGTGAAAGAAATGATTACTTGACTTTCCAAATACTTTATTGTCTAATGTATGACTTAAAAATATTACTGATACATTTACATTTGGGTATAACAGCATTAAGAGTTATCATAACTAAATATAAAAAGATTAGGTTCTGTTTACAATAAACATAAAGTTAGAGATTTGAGGAAATTTAAATACTTGTTTCCAAACACTTTTAGATTCCAGTAAATGGAGGTATTATGAGAAACAGTAAGTTCCAGAGGCCTCTACTTTCCATAGACAGTTGCAATTTATCAAATTCCTACATGTGGATGCATAATAGATGGCCTTTTACGCATTGCTATATAACAGCGATTTTCTCAGAGCAAGTGAAGATATAATGAGATATATCATATGCATAAGTAACTTATTTCTGTAATACTTGATGAACTAGAGTGATTTTCTTAATTGTCCGTATTTTCTTCCACAGTGATAGGCTTCACAATATTATGTACTAGTTCTCCTGAGTTAGAGACAAATGCATTGTCAGGCACACGGGGCTAGGTCTTCAAATCACGATTTGAAATAATTTATATTTCACTGGTTTTAGGACATACCAAGAATAGCAGTGGTCTTCCCCTATTTATGGTAGTCATACAAATGAGATTAAGCATTCTTACACATTTCTATCATAAATCACAAAAATCTACATATCTCAAGTTCTCTGCTATCTCATTGCTTACATGTATACTGTGAGTGAAGAGAAGTTGTGCATTTTCTTTGAATTATTTCAGGGAAGTGTGAAGACACGCACTTTCCTGAATTACCATGCTTGAATGTATCTGAACTCCTAAGTACTGTGAGCCATTCAGCAGTACTGCCTTGCAACTCTGACAATACATTTATTGTCTCATTACACATTTCCTACATTTCAGATGCTGTATCTTACTTAGACACCAGAGGCCAGCAGGATTGCTGGCTATGAATGATACAGACCTGGAGCCCTGCTTGCAAGTATTTCTGGGCATAATTCTTTTATGCTTAAATTCCTGGCACCATTCAGGTCTAACAAAGTCTGCATTACCTTGACTCTTCTGAACTGGCTATGATGATCACAAGACCATTTTCTATTAAAATACCTTTTCTTATTATATTTATGGAAATCTAATATGAACATCATAGGTAGCCAGCCTATGCAGGAAAGCCACGGTTATTTCATAAGAAGGCATCTAAGAACTCATATGAAATGATGTTAGAGTTTGATCAAACTTGTATTTTCAAGAAAGCAGAAGTACTGAAGAAATGCAGCTTACCTTGTGATCCAGGAATCTTCCTTTACTGCCCCTCTATTATTTCTGGCACTATCTTTCCTTTGCCTCTGTCAATAAATCTGGAAGAAATTTGTCAGGGAACTATCTTTTCCGTTAACACTTTATCATCCATTGTATGTGCCACGGTGATAAAACTTTCCAAACTATGTTTGTCTACTGTATGCAAATTCTGTTTCACCCTGTTACTTGTATCCTTTTCTTCCACGTCCATTTGCTCTATAGAGCCACTTGTCATAATGTTCTCCCGGTCCTCATTGATGCACTGAGCTTCAAAGCAATAACGGTTAATGACACTCAGCTCTCATCCCCTTGGTCCTTCTTGTAATTTATTTCTTGTGACTTGAACAATGTCAAAAGATCGATAGGGCAACCTGTTGCCTGCTTGCCATGAGTTGGAGATGACTGCTTTACTGCCTTTTACTTCAGATTAAATGTTAAGAATATGGAGCTCAGACTCTTCTTCTGTGTCTTCACTACCTGACTGAGAACTTCAATCCTGACTTCATTCTTTCAGAATTGCAATACAAATGATAATTTAAACCACCCTCCCCCAAAATAAGACAATTTACAAATACAGGTTGGTTAAACATGTCTTCCTAGTATTTGGTCATAGTTTAATAAATTAATATTGGCTACAATAGGCAACTATCATAAGCTAGAAAAATAAGCTATGCTAGCTGGAAAAAGTCCTGAACATTTTCTTAGACTTTCCGAAGTACCAGTCCGTGAAACAAACAAGCTAATAAAAACATTCCATATGTTTACAATGCAATTCCAGAGGATAAGCAGAAGTATCACTTGAATAAGCATTAAACTCCACAATGACCACACTGACCTGTGAGTCCACAAGAACTGAAATCTTATATTTCACAGTCTGAATTGCTCTGAGTAAGAAACTCACTACTTGACAATTATCAGAAAAAACACCACCAAATAACCTGAAAACAATTACTTGAAACTGCAGAAATTGATCACATGTATATAATCTTAACACTTAAAGAACAGTTTTCACATACAGAATTTAAAATTTATTAGATCATCGCTATTGAATTTATTTGATATTTTTAAATAAACCACTGCAGAATAATTTAAATCAGAGCCAAGGCTTTCACTGTATTTAGAACCAAAGCTGTCATATTGATTGAGCAGTCAGAGTAAAAGTTACACTTCTTGCAAGGAGTCCCTGCCGAGGATAAAATGACCCACCAATTGAAGATTCAAGGATGACAGCTTCTCAACAAGCTGCCTTCTCTTCTGATTAACCAGCTGGTTCTTTCTGCTCATCCTACTTCCTTCCCTGTTGATGGGATTCCTGCAGAACTCTACAGCTGTTTTGTTACTAATGTGTATATTAATTTCACTTCTTTAAAAACTTACGTGTTGAGAAAACCTATTCTGATCTTTAGTAAACATAGAAGAAATATGAAGATACCTCTGGTTTCTCTTCTGGAAAGAGGACACGCTAATGGAGTACTAGCAGTCAGAAGGTTCATTTAGGTAGGGGAGCATTCAAGAAAGCATTTACATTGTCACAGAATTATATTATTATTACAAGTAGAAATGCACTTCACTTTACATTCAAACCTCTTGACACTCTTAAATCTTTCTTTCATGAACAGCCTGCTTGATTTTCATACTTTCAGATGCACATCTGCATATCTGTGTGCAGCTGCCATGCTGCAGCAAAGTTTATGCTTTGAGCTTCACAAGTTAAGATGTGGTAGCACTACACACATCTGAATCCAATGTCACATTCAGAATATATTCTTGTGAGATCTTGATTACTATATTCTTGTTGCCTACACTTTCAACTGGATACAATCACCTGTCAGGATCTGAACTTATTGCAGGAAGCAGGAGAGAAAAAGCATCACTGTCTCTGCCAGACAACCCACTCCATGAGCACTGTAGTCATCCCTGCTCCTCTTTTTCAACCTCTCTACAGAATTTGACATAACTAATGAACTATGAACTTTACAGTAGATGGCTGACTGCTTTAAAACAGTTTATTTCAAGAGAGTCATAACCAGACAGGAGGAGTAAAAAACGATATTGCACAGTCCCCTTTTTCTTCAACCTCATTTAAAGTACAGGCACGGAGACTTGAAGGAACTGCAAAGGTGTCATGAACTCCAGTGAAAACACTATGTAGGCATTACGAAATTCCACCCCTTTGATCATATTGTATTGCTTACAGCAACAAAATGTTACCAAACTGCCTCAGTACTTGAGCTCATGGATAAAAAGCACAAGGTGGAAGCAAAAATTGAGAAAAAGACCTTACGCTTGGTGGCAGGAGGAAACACTCGAAGGAGCTTGTGCCACAGTCAGGTACCTACTGGTTGACGTTACACAAGTCAGTAATTTAGAATGGATCCTGGGCTTCTCTCTTTGACAGTAACTCTAAAAACGGGTACAAGAATTCATCTTGTCTTCACTGATGATGATTTGGCTTCTGTAATACATGCCTTTGTCACCTTTCAGCTGGACTACAGCACTGCAATATCCTGGGCAAGAAGCCATCAGCCCTTAGGAAACTCAAAATAGTACAGAACACAGTAGCACATTTCCGCTGCAAGCCAGGGTACTATAAGCACAGCAAATCTGCTTTCATCTTCTACACCAGCTCCTGTAAAATACTGAGCCAAGTTTTATGTCTTTGTCATTATATTTAAGGTGCCAATAGTCTAGGAGCAGAATACCTAAAGCATCAACTGAGAATCTGCAGCTCTGTCCCATTAAGTGCGACGTTTATTTTATGCTGTAGATCAAGATTTTATAGTCTTAAGCAGTTGAACAGATGCTTGTAACATCTAAAGCACCATCACTTGCTACTGAGTAAAAGATGTACTTTTTGGATCTTGATTTCGATAACTAGCTCTTTTGTAATAATAACACAGCAGCTTGAAACAAATTCCCAAAAGTCTAACTAGTTTTTGTTTGCTGTAATAGGAGACAATGAAGGAAAATAAAATCACACTCAAGTTATACCCTTATTTGTTCTGGAAATGACTCAGCTACAAAAATAATGTATAAATATCTGAGTAGAGGAGCATTTGCCGTTTCTTCCAAATGTAATGGCACTGCATGTCTTACAAGAACCAGGACATTCCATGTTAGTGACAATTAACATCAGAGCAATGTGTTTTGGAAACCTTTAGGAAAAAAAGAAAAATATTCAGGCAACATAAAGATTTCCAGAATACTCACAAAGTCTGAGGTCCAAAGTGTAATTTATTTTCAAATAGACAGAATTGCAAATGCCTAACAGACCCAGAAAGTAATGTGTGAGTTAGGGAATTTTAATATTTTCATTTAAATTTTAATAGATAGTAATACATTTAGAGTGATACTAAAAATTGAATTTTCAGGCCACATCTTGTGTGCAAAGATTAAATTGAAAAAACAACTGAAAATCCAGAAACACTGTATTAGCAAATGACAAATATAAATGAAAATTTCTTCAGGGACATACTAATCTTAGCGTCTCTAGAAATTATCAAAAATGGATGCCATATTATATTAGCTAAAACATTGGTTTTATCAACAAAAACTGTTCGGTGATCAATTAACCTTAGGAATACTAAGAGTTACATAATCATCATGCAGTAAAACTTTTGAAAATGGACTATTACTCAGGTGAAAGGTCCTGCCTTCCCTTAAGCCTTCTCTGAGGCATCATGCTCCCATTCAATACACCTAACTGAGGTACAGAAACATTCTTAATTGTATTTATTACTAGCAATGTAAATAAGAGACTTCAAAATTTTATCTCTACAGTATCAGTTCCTGTTAGACAGATTTATACTCTAAATGTCAAGTCTTCAAGGGGTTTTTACAAGGAACCATAAATATATTAACATTAATGGAAAGAAATACATCTGTCTTAAACACTGTGATACCAAAAGGAGATAAAATAATTTCTATTTCAAATATATAATCACTTCAACTGAGCTATCCAGTACCATCTTAAAGTTGATTATAAGATGAAAGAAATGGGACAAAGATGATAATCATTTAATGCCTTAAGAACAGCCATTCTGAAGAGCTTTTCACTTTGTTCTCAACAGTATTCTAGTACGTTATGATCGAGCTCGAAAAGAAGTATAACGATGAGGAAAATTATGCTTCTAGAAACAGAGAATTTTCCCAGTAGCAGGAAGTCCTACAAAAGAAATAAGACTTGAAAACTGACCACTTGAACAGATGGTGTCATAGATGAGTGTGCCGGTGCAGTCTTTGACAGTGACAAGTTCATCAGATATGGTGAGAATCTGGAAATTCAGAACTGATGTAACAGAGATTAATACATATTTGTCCGTCCTGGATGCCAAGGATATTTGCAAGTGGGACTGGATGGGATGAGAGACAGCATGGTTCTGACTGACACATTCAAATGAAATCCCACCTGTGATTGCTGAACTGAAGGTGCAGACAGATGACACATGAATGCCCAAACAGCTCTGACCAGGACTGCGGGAAAAGTACAGTTGCTCAGGGGGGGTTTCAAGGACACCTTGAGAACATTTGACTGTGTACAACCTATCGGTCAGCTCACTGGAGTTCTTTGCTGTGATGAAGCCCAAGAGAAAGGCATGTCTGGGGTGTCCTGAGGTCTGTGGGAACTGTCCACATTGTTCCTGTGGAACACAGACCACCTTCCTCCAGGGAGAGCAGCAGAACACACTTCGGAGACAACCTGCTACAGAGTGCCCTTTCTGCCAGGTGTTTAAAAGAGCGTGAAAATGACTGTACAACTTTTCTATCAGGTAATTTCTGCTGAGAGAGTTTTTACATTTTCAATTTCAAAATACTTTGCAGAAGCCTCTCTATTACTGGGAAATGTTTTAAAATGTTTTAACCAGATGCTACTTAGTGGCTGAATAAACACTAAAACTAGTAAAACTACCACTAAAGTAACTAGCACAGCAACATTTGATTAAACTTGATTTGTAAGATCTGTTTTGCATACAGGTTAACAAATATTTATGACTAATTTAATTTCTTTTTATAATATTGTATGTGGTCTTTGGAGGACTGCATTCAACATATATTATCCACGACACAACTTGCTTAAAGAAAAAAAATAAAACAAAACCACTGAAAAATAGGAATAAATATCAATTATTGTGCTACGTAAAGGGAACAGTACACATCAGAGAGCTCTGGATCACAGTATTGCCATGCGTTAACAGCAGCCGGAATTGACTTACCGAAACACACATATAGTTACAATATATTTCTATTAATACTTCACTTGGTATAACTATCACACTGTACAAGATTTACATAACTGATTTCTTAAACTATGCTTGGAATGTAATACTACTTTGAAAATTCAGTCTCTTAGGTCAACTTCAGGTATGCAACTTTTCCATAATATTTTATAGAAAAAGGAAGAAGGTGACCATTTTGTTACAGGCACCGCTATTAAAGGTAAAATGTCAACAAGATCTCTTTTTAAAACACTGGCATTCATATGAGATTTTTTTTAATTTGTATGTATTCTGCTTTTAATAAATTTTTTTTCTAAAACGTTTCTACATTTAGTGGAAAATGTCTCCATTCATTCGTATGTCTCCATTCATTTTATCTGCATCACAATGTCTCCTTGTGATCACCTACCGATACTACTAATTAACGAGGACAGACTTCCTGGTCTTCTGTGTACTTTAAGAAACAGAGGCACTATGGTTTCTGTGACTAGCATTACATGAAGCATAAATCCTTCATGAGATAAATAAGAATTACTGAAGCATGCAGTCAACCTTATACCTTTGATTATTGCATTCTGCCTACCTAAACAACTCTCTGTAATTGCATACGGTAGGCCTGACGTATTGATTCCAACTCGATTCTTGCATTAACATACATTTCTGCCACACTTCTCCTCAGAGGAGCCTTTATTCGAGTGATGGATTAATGAGTTTTCATATATGATTGTGAAATGTGAAGTGATGCAAAAATGCAAGTTTCTAAGAGTGTTTGTATTCTACTCTGTAAATCATAAATTCTCTCTTAGTACCAATGCGCCAGACTCTATTATTTGTTTTGAGGCATAAATCCCAAGGAACATCAATTGGGAGGTAACACTAAATTCTGAAAATGGTATCACGTTGCACTGATGCTATCTGCACTTTTAGTAAGAGTGCCTCACATGATGGACACCTTTAAATATCACTTTCATTCAAAGATTTGATATTTTAGTGTTCTGTGTTCCCCTACATTTTTCCTATGCACCTTCATTTCAATTTGAGAACACAGCAAATACATTTTTCTAGATATTAAGAGAGGGCTTAGGAAATTATTTCAGGAAACTATCTTAAAAAATGAATGTGGAAAAAGTACTAGATACAACAAATCTGAAATCCCTTTTGTGTTTCTTTTTTTCTAGTTACTAAATATTATTGGGAAAAAAACATTGTTTAAGAGGTAGAATTATCATTAAATGTATGTGAAACATTTTTCACTTTGAGATTTTCAGATATTTATGACTTCTGATTAATTCTTCTCATTTTTCTCCCTGTTTAGCAACTGGATTCACCATCTGTTTCAGTATGAAGCATCACGTAAGGGTAATGTAGAGCTGAATAACATAAACTGCCTCAAAAGCTGCCTTGATAAAAACAGATGGAATTACACAAACATAATCTTTAAATGTGCAGTTGCTGAAGTTACACCTTTTTTTTATAGGAGGGATTTTTTACTATTTGTTTAAAGAAAACTAAGCCAGCTATCTAGACTATTTCAGTTAAAGATATGTTACTATATACTTTAAACATTGACCTAAAGTCTCATTAAACCTGCATGCTTCATTAGTTGTGTACTCTATTGCACTTGACAAGAGGCAAAGCTGTGCATCAAAGCGTAAAAATATGAATACATGCTAAAAGCAGGTTTAAGAAGAAAACAGTAGAGGTAAATAAATCTCTTTTCATATTTACAGAAATCATAAATTCGGAAGACATCTTAGTTATTTACTAAGCTTCCTAAATAAATATGTTTTACAGAATCCATTATTCTACATTGGCCAAACCATACTTTCATTAGACTGTCTTTACTTACATCAAAAAAGACTTTATAGATGTACTGAAGAAGAATAACCTGGTTTTACCAAAATCATATTAAAGTTATTTCAAGATGCACAATACCAGCATATGCTATGCCTCAGGAAGAGAAGCAACACATTCGTATTCAAAATTCTTAAAGGAAAATAAGGCTATTTACCATTCTGTGCAGCTAGAGTATTCTGTTTCTGCGAATCTCCACAACTGGGAAGTGCACGCTTCCACGGCTGAAAGCAGAGGTCTGGGAACCAGGTGTATGCTACATGATGAATACAATACTCTACACTGAGTTTCATTAATAGCTATGTTCCTTGCTGTTGCAGGGGATGAATTAATTTTTAAAAAGCCCTATAGAAGTGAGAAAATTGGAGATTTTACACTTAAATTCTTCTACCCACTGGTAAAATTCTTTTTTCTTTCAGGAATCAGTTCTACAGTTTTCTCTCTGCTATTGAGATATGACTGCAATAGTTAAGAAAGGTAGTGGGGAAGAGTAAAAATAGCAAGATGATGTTTTCAAAATGAGAATCTGATTAGACTCAGAGTATAATTTTTCACTGGCACTTCACATTTTTTCAAAATTTATACATTCCTACAGCAATTTATAGAGAGTTGCTCCACATTTTATGGGTAAATGTTTCAGTACAACTGCACCCTCTAACACCATAACAGGTTTTAATGCAAAACCTAATCCATTGGCATAGCATCTGAAATAAACTGGCTTTCCCTTTAACCTTATGTTTTCACATCAAAAATTAAGAATATAACCACAAAAATTGCCACACTAGATCATATAATTAGTTTTATCTTGTACCCAGGCTTTGACAGTGATCAGTAGAACATACTTCAGCAAAAAATATTAGTACTTGCCAATAGTCCTAGTTATTGAAACCGGCATTCACAGAGGAAAGTTATTCCCAGTGCTTATCGATGTGGCTGTCTTATACTCCAAGTGTTCACATTTTCTCACCTCAATAAAAGTTTCCTTAATATAACTTTCTGTATTTTCTCTCCCCTTAGGAATAAAAGGCTTAACCCTTTTCTGAATACTATTGAATATTAGGATTTATATAATGTGTTCAGTGTCCATATAGACCTCATTGCATTTTCTTCCACATGGTGTTTGTACTTTCATTACAATAGAAAATAAGTACTACTTCAGAGTTCCTTGCCTGTTTCAACTTCCTCTTTTTTGTTCCTTTCAGTCATGCATGTTCTTATCCAAACTAACTGATCCAAATATTTCCAATTTCTTTGCGCATGCAAGTTTGTCCATATCTATAATACTTTTCACCCATTTCTGGATTTTTTCCATTAAAAAAAAAGCCCCTCTGAGTTGGGAGGTAGAATTTAGGTGGTCTACTTGTCATCAGAAAGTTCTGTCTAGCTGAAACTCCTTATCTTGGTTACATCTAGGCACTGGAGAGAGGGAGAGGCACTTCCTGAGAGGAAGGCATCCCATCCTACTGCAGGCATCTGAGACAGGTGGGATGAATCCTCCCCTGTAAATAATCCTTAAAAGAAGATGAGAGATAAGACTGTCAGCTTGCACTGAATCACATGGAGCAATCAAAGGAAAGGAACAACAGCAGTTACACCAGTATATTACAAATAACCCAATATTGCTTTTTTTCTTGTTCTTTTTACTTCCCAATGCTATCCCCATACTTTTTTTGTATTGCTGATACAAGAGAAATATTCATTTACATGGCTATGACAGTATGCAGGTAATTTCCTAGTGTAGTTGCTGAGTTTAGAATTGAGAATGCACATGACTACTGCAAATCATTCCTCTGGCTATATATAATCTTAATTCTTTTCGTAATGGTGTTTGTCTCCTCTTGAGATAACAATCTACTTTGCATTGAAGGTTCCATTAGATACCTTGACAAGCTCACACAGCCTCAACGTGAATAACCTCATGTTCTTTATTAACCAGTAAATTTGTTATTCACCCCTTTTTAGTTAATAAATGTGTAAAACAAATGTCAGTTTTAATCAGATGCCATCCCAACACTAAAGTCCTATGTTTGCAGTTTTTGTTTTGTGCATGAATTTTTCTGGTTTTCAGACATAGACATAGCCCTAATCCTGAAAGTGCTCAAAGCTCTGATCAGCATGGGAGCTTGTATGGAACAAAAAGTAAAATGGCCACAGAGTGCCTTTTTGGAAGGAAACATACTTTTTCTCACCCTAAACTCTTTTTCTGAAAGTAAGCATGTTTTTTCTCTTACTTCCACACCTGCCAAGGTTAGGTAAAAAACAATTTAAACTAAATACATAAGAGCAGTTAGGTACACTGAATACCCCATACCCGTAAGTCCATAGGAAAGTAATGAGATCCCATTATTTATTAGTGTAGAATACGTAAACGGATCACCTAAGAAAGGAGACAGCCTACCCGCAATGGTGAATGCTTTACAAAATTTAGTAAATCTTCTACCATATACTATTAAACTACTGGTAATTTACTTATAATTATTTTTATCAAATGTGATTTTCTCAATGACAAAAAATCTCTGCAATCAGATACAACTGTTTATTTTATGCTGAAATACTGCAGTCAACAGCTCTATATGGAAAACTGAAAAACTAATGATAGCAGAGTAGTAATGTCTATTTTACTATTTAGACAGAAATTTTACTATTTAGATAGAAATACCATAACTAGACAATCATTAAAGTCCCTTCCAACCCAAACCATTCAATGATTCTGTGAGTCTATATTCCTTCTCATGAAGGCTTGTTACATTTCTGCATGTGTCATTCCACTTCAAAAAATGATATATGAATTTAATAAGTAATCAGAGAGAGAGGCATAAAGAAGAAATATGGCTGGCAGACGGATGGCCAAGTCTAGAACTGGATGCCTGTGCTCGGTTGCTAGTGCTTCTGTTCGTTCCCTGTGTGGTACAAGCCAAACCATTTTATCTGCTCTGTGTTTCAAACTTTCCTGTTCACAACATGGAGAGAATGCAGCCCTTCACTCCCCCAAAACCTCTCAGTATACACTTTAAAAGTGGTTTTAAGATACCCAGATGCTAGTTTGAGGATGTAAGAGTTCCTAATTACTACAGTTATCACTAAGTTAATTCATAACTTCAGTATGATATCAAACTCAAGATGACTTTCTTCCCTGTTTTGTCCAACACAGATAAAATCACAGCTGCTTAGTAGTTTAACCATGAGCTAACTAGAGCTAAGGGGTTGTTTTCCTCTCTTCATTCCTACCTGTGCTTCTTTTTTTCTGTTTTCATTCTTTTTACTTGTTTTTTCATTGCAGCTATTGAGAAAGAGGGTTTTGTATTTTGGTCCTGAAGACAAGACTAAGTCAACTTCCTTCTGGTAAGAGCTTTAAAGCTTCTTCCCTTGTGTACCACACCTTGCATTGAGGAAACTCAGCTTTGTAGTTCAGACTGAAATTAAGAGTTGAAAAGTCATTACTGGAATTTGGGAAACACTAGTTCCACTACCTTTTACCAAGATAGTGTTTAAAGCCTTTAACATGAACATTAAACTACCAAACTCAGCTAAACATAACAGAAAACTTTACTGCTGGGTAGGAAACATCTGAGTGATGGTATTAAACAATTTACCTGAGCATATGGATTGCTACAGCAAAGACCAACAGATTGGAATTGCAACAAGTGTCTTTGTTAGTTCACGAAGGTAACCTTCGCTGTGGCACAGCCCAGGTGGTTTAAGACAGAATGCAGTCTCCTACTTATTTGCATATGCACAAAAAAATAAATAAATGTGTGGTTTCACACATTTCTGGCTCACCCAGTAATTCTGTGGATTCAAAAAGGATAGGAATTGCAGTCTGAAAAGTGACTTGGCAGCTTGAAGAAGTTCCTCTAACCCACCCTTGAGGTGGAACAATTACTATTTTGAAGTATTTCTTCCTACTTTTTGTTTATTTTATATCAAAATACTGCAAACTGTCCACAGTTTCTATAAAACAAAGGACTTCTTAGTTTCAGAATATCAGTTATGATAAAATCAATTTAATGTTGTCACAACTGAGCTAGTCCAAGAATTCAAAAATTTATGGGAAAAGGCAGTATCTTTAATTAGACAGCTGGATAAATCAGGCAAGATTTGAAGCATACAAGTTCTTCAAATATTGTTTCTTTTAAATTAATTGAATTTTTATATATAGAACCAATACATTAAACACAATATTATAATTTTAATGGAAGTAAGATAAAGGGAGTTTTAACAAAATCAAGACTTTTAAAAAAAAGTAACACATGCTAGATTTTAGCACGCTTGGAGGCCACCACTGAAAGTTCTTTTATGTGTGACACCTAAACAGCTAAAGTACATGAAACTCTCAGCTAGAGTGAAAAACAATGAGAAATAATGTTCTGAATGTTAAAAGATCAACTATACCTGACTTATTCAACTCTTCCTAAAGCTAGTGAAGATATTAATTCACAATTTCTATGAAGAAATTACATTTGAATTTTTATTTTGTCAATATCTGACAATAGGGTGGGATTTTTTGAAAGATAAATGTTTGCTGGCCATCATTCTCCAAAAGTAATGTTCTTCCTTACTGGATGTGGGATTAGAGAGCGTTGTCAGCAAGTTTACTGATGACACAAAACTGGGAGGAGTGGTTGACACACCAGAAGGCTGTGCTGCCATTCAGAGAGACTTGGACAGGCTAGAGGGCTGGGCAGGGAGAAATTTTATGAAGTTTAACAAGGGCAAGTGTAGAGTTCTGCACCCAGGAAAGAATAACCCCATGTGCCAGTATAGGTTGGGGACTGACCTGCTGGAGAGAAGTGTAGAGAAAAGGGACCTGGGGGTTCTAGGGGACAGCAGGATGCCCATGAGCCAGCAATGTGCCCTTGTGGCCAAGAAGGCCAATGTCATCCTGGGGTGTGTTAGAATGGGAGTAGCTAGTAGGTCCTCCTGCCCCTCTACTCTGCCCTGGTGAGGCCACATCTGGAATATTGTGTCCAGTTCCGGGCCCCTCAGCTCAAGAGAGACAGGGAAATGCTTGAGAGAGTCCAGTGCAGAGCCACAGAGATGCTGAAGGGAGTGGAACATCTCCCTCATGAGGAAAGGCTGAAGGAGCTGGGTCTCTTTAGCTTGGAGAAGAGGAGGCTGAGGGGTGACCTCGTTAACGTTTATAAATACGTCAAGGGGGAGTGTCAGGAGGATGGAGCCAGGCTCTTTTCAGCAGCGTCCAATGACAGGACAAGGAGTAATGGGTACAAGCTGGAACATAGGACGTTCCGTAAAAGCATTAGAAAAAACTTTTTCACAGTGAGGGTGACGGAGCCCTGGCAGAGGCTGCCCAGGGAGATTGTGGACTCTCCTTCTTTAGAGGCATTCAAAACCCACCTGTATGAGTACTTGTGCAACCTACTGTTGGTGATCCTGCTTTGGCAGGGGGGCTGGACGAGATGATCTTTTGAGGTCCCTTCCAATCCCTGACATTTTGTGATTTCATTGTATCTGACCAGCTTTATCTATCTGTGCATAACATAGTACATTTAGCATTTTAGAAATTACTCTTTCAAACATCATCAGTCCAACAGAAAAAAATATTAAAGTGCCGAGACGTGTGTAGCTGTCTATGAATTCCGGTGGGCAATTATGCAAGACAAACACTATACATTTGTAGTAAATGGTATTTGCTTTCCTTTCATCCCGTTATTTTTCTGTTATAGAGGAGAGCCATGTTTTTAATTTGTAGCTCCTCACATCTTTTACTATGCAAACCAATGCAGCAATAAATTTGTAGGAATATTTCTGCCTGTTGAAATTGCAATGATAGTGGCATCACAATACAGATTTTACCTTACAACTATGAAAGAGAACAATAAACTCAAATTCATATCTACTCTAACACACCCAGGAAATACAATTCTGAAAGGTACAAAATACTGTTAAACCTTTATTATGACTTTACTGATTGATCACAGGTCATAAGTTCACCACATTTTCCTATATATTACTTACTAAATACCTCTGTGTAGATAACATTGTTTTAGTAATAAATTTTTGTATAAACTGTTTTAGAGAAAGAAAAACAATCCTTCTCAAGTGCAAATGGGTCAGCAAGCAGATATGCAAACTAATAGAAAAGGAAGAAATCAGTTTCATGTCTCAACAGAGTTTGAATCTATATGCTACTTGCTTCTCCTCTATCAAGACAGTGGCATTTACAGCCTAATTCCCCTGTTGTCATTCTTGAATTTTCTTGTTTCTCTAAATTCATATTTCTAAATTCATATTCGTCTTTCCAGACTACCTTACCTTTCCTCCTATTGCTTAAATCTTCAGTGCTGTTGGAGAAAATATATTGCCTTTTATTACTCTTTCTTTCTTTCTTACCAGCTCCTTCCTAAGTTCCTAATAAAATGGAAGACTTATATTCAGGAACAGTAGCACCTAGATGCACCTTTCCTTGTTGCTTCTGTCGAAAAGATACTGGAAAATGATGATGTTGTTAAACTAGTAATGCTCTGGTTGGAAAAAAATTATAGCTAAATGGTCTAAGTCGAATGACAAACATTTTGGACGTACAGCAACAGTTGCTTTATCACTGTATTTAGAAGGGGGTGAGAAATTGCCAAAATTTAGATGGATTGATAGGAGTCAGTTTCCAAGTAAAGTGCCATAGGATCAATACGAACTGAATAAGTCTATATTGGAACATTCTGATGAAGCATATTTTGCTAAGGGTTTTAATACTGGGGAAATCAGCAGTTACTAATGCAATTCATAGCAATCATTAATACACTCTAAACAGACACTGCACGATATTATATGTAAGTCTTGGCAAGAACTAGAGAACAGGGCTATAATATTTCAGTGTAGGACACGGGCTGTGCCAGAACGGAGGGTCCCAAGGTTCACAGATAGGACTGTCAGGCAGATTAAAGAGAAACTGACAGCAGACCCTAGACGTGCAACCAGCAGGGATGAGGAATCATGTATTTAAAAGGTTCGGATAGGAAACTGAGAAACTAAGTCACACAGCCTCTGTACCTCCCTACCAAAGAAACTGTCTAAATTCTAAACTGATTGGATACTGAAGCTTTCAGCAAGTGATTTGGTTTCTTTAGCTGTTTCCCTGTCTGCTTACTGCTGCGGACAGGCCATTTAGAAGGTCCCAGCCAAAGCAAATATCTCATTTTGATACAGTGAAAAATCCAAGAGAAAGCGAACAAAGTGTTAAATATTTGGTATTAAACAATAAAATTCTTCACATACAAAATCAGACTATTGTCTCTCATAAGTAGGACCCACTTCTGGAACATTTTGACCAAGTATTGAGACACATTTTTTAGATGTTAATTAAAAGCATTATTTAATATAGGTATAACGGTTTACAAGCAGCCAAAATCATTTATTTCTACATCAAACTCTTAACTAGTGAGAAGAAAAATGTGTATTTATTCAAAACACAGAATCAGTGTTTCAAATTATTCTCTACCTGACAACAGTGAAAGTGTTCTTTTACCTTGCAGTGGCTTAAAAAACTCAAAAAAATTCAACTGATTACAGACAGATGATTAATACATTCATGAGATTAAAACTCCAATGCATTGCTATAACCATCTAGTCTTCCTTGATGCATAATTGGCCCCAAAATTTCCAACCAATAATGCCTCTGATAAAGTAAATTATTCAGTTCAGCCTTACAGCTAGTCAATTTAGGTTTTTACCTTAGCTATAGAAAAAGCTACTTTATTTTGGGATAGGTATCTATATATTCATTAAATGTTTTAATGAGCTGATTTAGATAAACGGATGAAAGGCAATAGCTTTGATCATAAAATACTATTTTACACTTGGAAACAATCGTGTTCACTATAGCCTTGAATTACACAGTTAAGGAATATTACTTTATGACATTTTATACTGCTAAGAGATAACTATCATTTTACACTGTTTATGTCTGAAATATTTGCATAACATCAAAATATTGCGTGAAAGAATACATTTTAAAAACCTAAATTTGGGGTTAGTAGACTCATCATAAGAACATTTTGCAACAAAGATAAAAGATTAGTTTAATTTTCAAAAATCCACTCTTGGAATATATACTGGGATGTGCAGCATTATTATCTGTCAGAAAGCCTAAATGACATCTCTCATATCTCCTTGGATCTCGGCTGTACTAAGGACTAATTTTACACCTCTGAAGAAATAAGAAGTGTGATGCTCCTATTCATATGCCTCAACTACATCATTTAGGAATGCTTCAATTTTTATTAATATTAGGCTTACTCAAAGCAATGGAAAAAACTCTGATTTTTACATGAGTCTGAAGAAATCATAATATAGACTGTATTATGTTAGTAAGGTACTTACTTAAACATATACTGAATCTTTTCCATCACTCACAGACCTTAGCCCCTTGTATTCTAAGGAATCTAAAGTTAACAAAAGGGCTAGCTACAAAAAGTAACATTTTCTTTTCACATACAATTTTCACATTCCACGTTCATAGATGTAGAGCTGAAGATACAATTCCTACCCAAAATCTTTGCAAACCACGTAGAAATTTAAAAAAACCCTAGCAGTATATATCAATCTCTCCAGTGCTCAACTACACTTGCTATCTGGAGAAAACCTAGTAGGAATCATCAGACTAGATTCTCGTTGCATAAGAAATGAAATATTTTATTTGATAGATCCCCTCACCAATCTTCCATTCTTATAACCATGGAGGCAAAGTCTATGATAGGAAGATGAAAAGTTTTGCTATTGATTTCATTAGTGATGCCTCTTGCATTTGTGATGCTTCTTGCATTGTACTTCTCACACAGTAAATTGCACTAAAGGTGAATTCTTTTGCTTTATGAACAAAGAAACTGGAACAAATCATAAATAGAAGAAAAAGTTTAAAATTGCAGAAAACTGTATCACCATGATTATCAAAGATTTGGCACAGTCCCAGATCATCCTAAGAATGGAATTAAATGTGTACAAAGCCAACACATACAAAGCAAATGATTCCTAGAATAGCAGAAACTCACTAATCAAAAGATTTGCATAATAATCATCCATCTGTATGAAGCACCATATGGCAAACAAGACTGTAATTTCACTAAATATGTTTTCTAGGAGAAACATGTTGCTTGCATTTTCAACTCAGTAGAAAAACCCCAAACCTAGTCATAAATGGCTGATACACCCAAGTGAGGGGAAACTTCTGATGCAAACACGAGGAAGGCATGGAAAGTAGCATGATGCTATAATCACACATCTGAAAAATATATTTCATGCGTCTAACAGAACATGTAAATAAACAGTTTCAAGATGAAGAAAAGCTGTGGGCTGCCGGCAATGCATTATGTGTTCAAATCTTCATAAGATTTTTTAACACAAATAATTTGAAGTTACTAACATACCAGAAACTGAATTCCACCTTACCTTATAACAGTTACATCTGTAGAAATAAAAATGAACACTTCAATATTACTGAATGCTGTGGGACTGGACATGCATTGTGAGGTTTCCTGGTGTTAACTATTGATGAGGCAGCTTTTTAGGAAAAGCATTTAAGTAGATTGGCCCTTCATTACAATATATAAATCTATTGATTGCCTTTTACAAATTCAGGGTCATAGAGAAATGTCAAATCAAGGAAGAAACAGAATTCATCAACAGCTGAATGGGCTTGTTTTGTGGATATTTTTTTACAAATGTGGTAATCTGTTGAGAAGCTTCTTGCCTTTGAATAAGAGGATAGGCAAATCTATTTTTGCAGGTATATATTCTTCGCTCTTTGGAGTTTGGTATATCGACAGAAGACCACTCAGGAAGAAGATACAGAAACAGTTAGGGTTAATTTGCAAGGAAGAAACCTGCTAAATCTCAAGCAATTTATGAGAATAAGTAAATTAAAGTAGAAAATAGAACAGGAAGGGAGTAAAAGGGGGCAGAAACTTGACCGACTGATCGGAACTATGTAGAAAGAAATATGTAGGATTCTTTAATCTAGACTTCCACAATGAAATGTCTAGCTGGAACTTGCACCAAAAGGAGGTACCTTACGAAATGTCTTTTTCACTTTTGTCAAAAGGAAGTCCAAAAGAATGCCAGAGAGATTCTGCTGAGAACATGCTAATTTTTGCCTCCACTAATCATGACTTAAGAAACAGAGAAAGTGTTTCCTGCAGGAAAGCTGACCTCTAAAGCACTAGAAACTGCCACAGAAATTAAAACAAAAATAAATTGGAGAGATCTTTCCAAGTAAAAGAGATTTTTCTGAGATTAAATCCTCTCCCACAAATCCAATAGAAACCCCTGTGACTGCTACAGGCAGGCATCTCCCTGGTATATTTATGCTTTGAGCTGACATTTTCAGTGAACAAAGAGAAGCTGTGCTGAATAGCTTCTATTATTTATTGTTACCAGTAGTTAAAGTTACCCAGGAACGGAGTTCTTACCAAACATATTAAAAAACCTGGCATCTTAAGAAAAAATGAGTAAGCTCCAGACTGCTACTAGCTTTGGCCAGTAGACATGTGTAGTATTTACATTGTCAGTCTCGGCAAAGAAACTAGGGGTTGAAAGCTACGGAAACGCAAGAATCCAGTTGTAAAATTGGCATGAAACAGAATGATTTAGTTATTGTTACAGTGGGCTCCTCCAGTTGAGGCTTGAAGGCCAAGAAATGGGAAGTGTAGAACAGCATTCAGTGCAACTGTACCCACAGTACACTATTCAGGTAAATCGAACATGATTTCATCTAGTTTTAAAAATATAATCTCTCTACATGTTCATAAAAGTACGATCACTCTGTATGTTCACGCAAAATCTTGAATACTAAGATAAGGAGATGCCTTGGTTTGGATAATTGGAGATTATGGAATTATATTGAAACATTTAATTTGATTACAAAGGAAAAAGAGCTGTGAATTATTTTTCTTTCATTTGTATGACACATTCCTACAATAAAATATTACTCAAATTATTATCCAGTAAACTTTTTAATATTATTAGCATGTAACAAAAAGGATACTAGTAGTATAGTTTTGAAAAAATTACATTCCTTTGATATTTAATAACATCATGGTTTTAATTTTCAAAACCGAAGTACAGATTTTTAAGTTGTTATCAGAACCTCTAGATTCCATACAAGTTCTTCACTTTTATCCATTTAACGTTTTCAAATACAATGTTTCTGAGGAATCTTAACATTCACAATATTTATTTTACAGGAAAAAAAGCATAAATGCAAGATATTAATGGGCTTGCATGGACTAGAAATTTCATACATTAAACTTAAGATCCCATCATATCCAGCACACATAGAAGAGACTGCTTCAAACTCCACACTTTTCTTAAGTATCTGGCAGAACAGCTACTAGTGCTTATATATCTTTATTAAAGAGAATAGGTGGATAATTAGTATTGGCTGGTAATCATAAAAAACCCACACAGATAGGGCAGGTAGAGGCTTCTATTTAAAGAAAGTCTCTTTACTGATGGAGTCTTCCGAACTTCTTACACAGTTGCTCATCTCTGCCATGTTCATTTTAATGAGCTCTACAAAAAGGTTAAATTTTTGACCTCTGGAGCTCAAAGATCAAGTTATCACAGTTTTACTTCTTGTTAAAAAACTCTGGAATCTATTCATATCATGAGCATTATATGACCAATTGTTTTAATGAAAATTGGGCAAATACTGAAGTATGAGTCAAAGTGATGTGTTGCCTACAGCCCCAGTGCCCATAATTGATTCATCTTTAAATAATTACCATACCAGCTATAACCCTGCCAAAGCATGTTTTAAAACTCAAGACTCCCTCGAGAGAATCTTGTTTTACTACTAATTGGTGTTGAGAAGAGAATATGGAGGGAGAAGGAGGCTAGATTTAACTCTATTTCTTCAATGTGGGTATAACAAGGAGGTAATTATTTCTTCTTATGATGGTCTTCAGTTTTTCTATGTTTGTTCAGTGCTCACCTGTACATAACTGGGTAGCAAGACTAACTGCAGGCTAGTACCAGGTCTCCAATGACAAAACTGCAAATCTTGCCTAATTTTAGCAGCTATGGTGCAGTAATTTCAGTTTGCACTTTCTTTTGCTTTCTGAGCAGAGTTAATGAAGGTGAGGCATACACAGACCCTGAGGCAAGATACAAAAACCATGTAATTATTTCAGAAAGATGGTAGTAGCCATGCAGTAGCTCTGAATTTGTTTTCTTCTGCTAAAGTACATAGGTCAATGCACATTCAGTAACAGAACTATGATAGTGAATGTCTTCCTCACAATATTAGAAAATGGAAATGGTTCATAAAACAGTTGTAACATGAATGAGTGGGGGGAAAAAAAGACCTATCCAAGGAAGGGAGAATGGCTCTGGGGTCATTATACCTGCCTGCACTCGGAAACTCTTGTGTTCAGTTTCCATTTCACCTACAGATTTTGTGTGTTGTCTTCTGCACATCTCATTTCTGTGACTCAGTTTTTGATCTGCCAGATGAGAATTAAACCCTATATTTATTTAATTTCCCATTGCCCTAAGCTCTGGCATAATTCCATTTGAGAATATAATGATGTGAAGAGCCTGGACATACTGTCTGATAGCTGAGATTGCCTCTAAATAGTAGTACTAACAGGACTTTGCAATGGTTTAGAAAGCTCTGTTTTGAGCCAAACAAGAATATCAGACACCTCAGAAACCTGTTAACCAAACATCATTATTAAAACCATAATTAGATTTCACTCCTAGATGAGAAGTGAACTCTCAGTGTAAATTATGCCTCTGTTCATATGGGACCTTGAATTTAAAGCAGATGGTTGGGTTTGACCCAGATCTAGAAATGATACACTCTGCATCTCACTGGACTGACTCACTGGTGTCATTTACAGTGCTGCTGCTGGCAGAGGTCTCGGCTACATCATCCTGTGAACCTGCATCAACAGCCTTAGGAGCCACCTAAAGACATTATCTGAGAACGGAGAGCCATGTGTATGGACGTGCTAAGTACCTAGGTGTATTCTTAAACATACTCATATGGGCTTTCTTGGGTTATCATAGAGATAACATGCTTATTCGTCTGATCACAGCCGTTCCTAAAAGCAATACAGAATGAACTGTCTTCTGCCACTGGAAAAAGCAACATAACTACTGGCTATTGAGATAGTTTTTCATAGATCAATAAAATTCAAAGTTAAAAGTAATCATTAGCAAATCTAGTGTGACTTCTGGTACTGCAGTGACTCAATTTTTTGTTAATGGGCTGCACTGAATCAAATAACTTTCATGTAGTTAAAGTAATCATTTTAAAGTAGCAGTTCGCTATTTCTCTTGATACTTTGTTCCAGTGGTCACTCTCTAACTGCCTTTTCACCATCATTCTTTGCTATTTTGTCCATCTTAGTATCATTGACATATTTTACTAGCACTGATAAACAACAAAAATATTTAATAAAATTAAGCCTTGTATTAATAACTGCAAAACCCAGAAGAAAACACCCTAATTCAATAATAACTTTCCAATGACTCTGAAATCTATTCAGTCAGCTCTTGGTCCATATAACGCATGTATAATCATAGAATCATTTAGGTTAGAAAAGACCCTTACGATTATTGAGTCCAACCACAAAGTTAATACTAACAAGTCTACCACTAAACCATGTCAAGTGACACATCTACATGATTTTTAAATACCTCCAGCGATGGTGACTCATCCACTTCCCCAGGCTGCCTGTTCCATTCCTTGACAACCCTTTCAGTGAAGAAGTTTTCCTAAATATCCAATCTAAACCTCCCCTGGTGCAGCTGGAAGCCATTTCCTCTCATCCTATTGCTTGTTATTTGGGAGAACAGACAGACCCTCACCCAGCTACAGCCTCCTTTCAGGTAGTTGTAGAGAGCGCTAATGCTCTCTTTTAAATTAGAAAGTTGTGTAAATTGCATCATACAAAATTTTAAGTATGTTAAATCTACATAATTGTCTTTATAACCAAAACTTTTATCTCATAGGATGGAATAAAGCATTGTCCAAATTCTGCCTTGATGGGGGTATTAAGAGAAAATTAATAGAAAATGTGTCACGCCAATTCACTTGTACTGTCAAACAGGAACCTACAAGACAAGGCTCAGGAAACTCATGTAGCTTAGAAAATCAGTGCTAACTGAAGTTCCTGAGCTTGTATGCATGACTTGTATGCACATTATAGTGAAAACACATTTAACTCTCCTTTAAAAGCAGTATTTTTAAGACTCTTTGGAATGAAAGATTATTTGACATAAAATATTCAAAAATAGTAGATTCAAATATGACAGCATGACTTTCAACGTAATAGTATTTTCATAGAGATAATTACAGTAGATCTAGTAACTCTCTGGGACCTTACCTGATTTTAAATTCTTTTTCAGACCATTTTTCTATTATATTTATGGGATATTATTGAACATCCTGCATATAAAGACATTTTACCATTTCTACTGCACATTCACAAATGCCAGCCTTGCACTTCTAAACAATACAGGCATAACATAATTTTAGAAAGTGAGAGAGGCAAATACTACGTTGGGTGTATTAAAAAAAGCAAAAATCCTTTATTCTTTCCCAGAATCCATTCTACACCTAGTGGAGGCAGATAAATAGATACAGACCTTTTAGTACAAGTAAAGTGCTGTTGTGGAAAGCAATAATGTTGAGCAAGAGACTGATATAAACAGTAAAAAGACCAGAAATAGCACTGTAACTGTAAAGCATACCATTGATTTTGGGGTAGCAAAGGAGATCAGTTAAAACTGGAATAATCTGTGGCTGAAGATGTCCTCTATACACATTCATAGCACATGCCTTCCACAACAAAGTAATCTGCTCAGCTGACGTGGGGCAAGTGATGGACATTATCTACCTGAATTTCTCCAAGGCTTTCAGTGTCATTCCCCACACCCTCCTCCATGTGTTACTGTCTAGACAAGTGGCCCCTTCAGTGGGCAGGAGTGGGCTGACAAGCTCCACCAAGGGTGGTGGTAAGTACCTTCTCTTCAAACTGCCAACACGTCACAAGTGGAGCCCTACAGGAATCAATATTGGGCCCAACGTTGTTTAGTATCTTCATAAGTGATGTATCCTAACAGTTGCCTGCTTCCTAAACCAAAGAATAACCAACTTTGTGGTCTCCTCTTTGCGGTCTCCTCTCACAGAATTCTAACGGAATTCTATGATTCTATGTGGAAGTCTAACCAGGTTTCCTCCTGTTTCCTTAAGTTATTTTTAAGCTGGCAGAAATAGAATCATAGAATAGTTTCGGTTGGAAGAGACCTTCAAGACCACTGAGTCCAATCTTTGTCCTAGCCCTATCAACACCACTAAACCATGGTCCTCAGCACAACATCTACCCAGCTCTTAAACACCTCCAGAGATGGCAACTCAACCACCTCCCTGGGCAGCCTCTTCCAATGCCTAACAACCTTTCCAGTACAGAATTTCTTCCTAATATCCAACCAGAACCTCCCGTGGCACAACGTAAAGCCATTTCCCCTTGTCCTACCGCTCGCCACTAGGGAGAACAGACCAAGCCCTGCCTTGCTACAACCTCCTTTCAGGTAGTTGTAGAGAGTGATGATGTCTCCCCTCAGTCTCCTTCTCTCCAGGTTAAACGGCCCCAGATCCTTCAGCTGCTCCTTCTACGACGTATGCTCCAAATCCCTTCCTAGCTTGGGAGCCCACTTCTATACCCTTTCCAGCACCTCAATGTCGCTCTTGTAGTGAGAGGCCCAAAACTGGACACAGTACTCGAGGTAAAGCCACACCAAAGCTGAATCCAGGAGAATGATCACCTCCCTCCTGCTGCTGACACCACCATTCCTGATCCAGGCCAGGATGCCGTTGGCCTTCTTGTCCCCCTGGGCACACTGCTGGCTCATGTTCAGCCAGCTGTCTGTCAACACCCCCAGGTCCCTCTGCCTGGCAGCTCTCCAGCCTCTTCTCCCCAAGCCAGTAGTGCTGCCGGGGGTTGTTGTGGCCAAAGCGCAGGACCCGGCATTTGGCCTTTTTGAAATTCATGTGATTGGTCCTGGCCCAGCGATCCAGCCTGTCTAGATCCCTCTGCAGAGCCTCCCTACTCTCAAGCAGGTCAACGCTTCCACTCAGCTTGGTGTCATGTGCAAACTTACTAAGGGTGCACTCTATCCCCTTGTCCAAATCATTGATGAAAATGTTAAACAGGACTGGGCCCAGTACTGAGCCTTGAGGGACAAAGGCAGACAAAGACAGTGTTCAAAGGCAGAACACTCTCACATTCCTATACTTGCTCATAGTATTTTTTTAATCCCAGTCTTATCGGATATTTTAGTGCCCTTTGAAATCAATTTCACATTTCCAGTGGAAGTTCGACATTAGCACTTCTCCTGACTTGACAGAAGATAACTGAAACCCAATAATTATTCATTCTAATTTGTATTAACTTTATTGTTGAACATACCTCTTATCAATCATTCTTCCTAGCTCTGCTGGCATCCTCTGACTCCTCAAAACTTGACTATGTATAATGTTATTTACCTTGGTTATCTTATTTGTAAGTACTGCTACTTTATTATTCATCCCCTATTTTGGATTTTAAAGCCCTTAGGCTTTTCCTTACAAGACTTTTGAGTATTAAAAATGGCCTAATTTTTTTTACCATTTTATTCTTATCCACCATTGTACAGAAATACATTTTAACAGATAGCTAATATCATTGAAGCTTCTCCAAAAGGTTATTCTAAAAAGCTTTCAAAAATCTGCGAAGCTTGATGCCAGTTAATATTTATGAAGTATTTTGGAACCATAGTCTTGCTTGAGAATAGAATTCAATGTCACCGCAGAATCATTAAGTTTGGAAGGGACCTCTCGAGACCATTTAATCCAACTCGCTTGTGAGTGAGGTTATCTGGCATCTCAGACTAGATGATCTTTCAAGGTCCCTTCCAACGCCTAACATTCTGTGATTCTGTGACCACCTCAAGCTGGTTTCCGACTATCTCCATGGATGGAGACTCCACAAACTCTCCGGGCACTGTGTTCCAATGCTTCCCCACCCTTACAGTAAAAAAGTGTTTTCTTGTCTTTCCATCAATATTTAAATAGCATCTTCCTCAAAGGCAAGTTGCATATTAAAAATAATTTTCTAATTAAAAAAAAGCCCACAAAAAATAAAAATTAAGATGTACAAGATAAGATTAATCTCAGCATTATCTTGCTACAATTTTTGAATTGAAAGTATTTTGGAACCTACTGGATCTCACTTTTCTGTTTTCAAAGTATTCTACAAGCCTGAGCTGTTTCCTCTGGGAGACTTATAGTTGCTACGTTTGTATATACATTTCATTGTTTCAAGTGCTCTGCAAGTCAGATTAATTAAACGATTCATTTTGTTTATTTCACTGCTGCTGAATCAAGGTAGAACTTCATCTTGTAAGTATTTTATACTTCTACTTCTAGAGTACATCCCACACAAAGTAGTTGATTTTTCTCACAGGGACTAATTATAAAAAATGAGGGAAAATTACTCTTAGTCACTGATATTGCACCTCTAAAAAGGCCAGAAGAAACAGTAGCAGCAGAAAGATACTTATTACTTAATTTTGGCTCTTAGCAGAAGTTGAAAATTATATACATACTTAAAATGTTTTTGTTAGAACACTGAGAAACACTGGGGAACTTCGGTAAATTTTAAAAGCTCATGTAAATCTGTTTCTTTCCTCTCTGTAAACTATCTGCGAACCATCACTAGAGAGTCTTAGATCTTATTCAGCTTGGTTTCGTACTCTTTACTCTTTTCCTTTTATGGCTGTAAAAAGGAACAACGGTCTTGCTGTTGCTAAACTGTTCCTGTTCCTGACAGGCTTAGGAATAGGTGTTCCATGTACAAAGAGGTAGCTGAGATATTCACAGGTATTTACAAACAGGATTGGAGGAACTGCCCTTAATCACAGAATTGGAATCTCCAATGGCTATGCAAACAGCATCGAGACTGAGGAAGGAAAGCAAGCAGTATTACTACTGACAAAAAAACCCCCAAGTACAGGTATAATAGTATTCAAATAGCTTATGATTAGAGTTGGAATCTATCCTACAATCAATTGAGCTAATAGAATATACGTACATATGTGTCTATATATTTATATATATTAGCAATTTTTATCCTTGTGTGTGGAATTGGAGTGCTGTAATGATGTCACAAA
>NW_009718588.1:84109-106652 GCF_000703405.1 Apaloderma vittatum
GGGGAATACAGAATCTCCAGAGTCTTGGAATTCCAAATATCCCACATTTTGAGATGTAAATTTCCAAATGTCTCCTGTAGAGCCCTTCTGACTAATCTTAGATTTCAGCCCTTTCTTACAATATGGCTTTATTCAAGTCATATTAAAATTATTATAGCCATAACAAATATAACAAGCTACACCCAGACAACAGACTAGAACTTAATTTAGACTGATCTCTATTAAGTAGCTCAATTTTCAATATTTCTTACCAATTACATACATTATGAGAATAAATTTTGTGTAATAACAGGAATACATTATAATAATATTTTTCAGTCCTCCATTATGGCATGATTGCTGTGTGATTAGTCAAACTTTGTAAAAGTATTTATGATTGTGATACTAATGTGCTCAGTGTGGCTGGTGAGAAATGCCATTTTGCAATAAGGACAGAGACACAAACAGGACAGCAACTTGCAGAAGAGTATTCAGTAATCTTTGGCAGGTTTATAAACCACAGATCCTCTCACTCCTCTTATATGACAATTATTCAAAACACATTGATCTGTTAGACACCCTTAGTGTAACTTTCTAATTCAATGGTACAGAGGGAAAAAAGTATTAATTCTGACAGATTTTTGTAAAATATTCTTTATAAATTTCAAACCATATTTGAAGACTGTTCACTAAAAAACTGTACCATAAGTACCATAAGTAATTGCATCTAAGCATTAGAAAATAAAGCTTTAAAAGCAACCACATTTCAAATGTTCATTTTTCTAAGTAACTGAAACAATTAAAAATCTGTGTTAATGCCACGTTGCAAAATAAATTTTTATTATATTTTAAATGTATCATTTTGTGGGGTTTTTTACAGTTTTAAATTTATGTTTCTTTAGGGTTAGCTATATTATATTAAGGCATTATTAGAGAGGAAGTTGCTGCCTATTTTTTTCTAGTTACTGTAACAGCAAAAAAGTCAGTCTACAAAGAATTAAAAAAGTTTCAATATTTCTCTTAACATTCTTTAAATCTGTTTTTTCTCCTTCCCTGCTTTTCTGATCTTTTTTGTATTCCTGGTTATTATACTTGTACCACACCATGCACATGCCTCTTTCCTTTAATTACTTTTTGTACTTACTTGTTCAGCCTTACTTTTACTGCCTGTTGCTAAGCAACGTGCATAACATTAGGGCATACATTCATTTATTTTTGAACATGTTCTACTTCCTATTTGTCTCATTCTTTTCCAATACTTTATCCCATTCAATGTTGCTGTTGATTTCCACAGTTCTTCACATCTTGTTCAGTGTAACTTGCCTTAGAACACCTATATAATTTTAAAAATAATTCCTAAAAAGCCAATATAGTTTTAATACTCAATGTTAATGCTCTTTTTAATTTTTATTCCTATCAAATTTAAAAAAAATACAGAAAATATTCTGTATGAAGAAATGTATCTGTTAACACAGGCAGAGCTATGAAGTCAACAACAAAAGAGAGAGAATGCACCTGCAGGAAAGGCAAAAGACAATATGAGTTAGGATTTAAGATGGGCCTTGTTTCATAAATACGGTGAAGTCTTGGAGCTAGAGACAAGTGTATATTTGATGTAGGTAAGATACAGGAGCAAATATAGGACATAAAATGTAGAATGTCTTGGATAAACCAATTACTTCAGCAATTAGGAAATGGAAAGCCTTGGTGGTTTACATTTCTTGGAAGCTACACAGAATAGCCAACTGGCTAACTTTAGTAAGCTTTCAATGAAAGGTTTTTGAGACTTACTATATAGACATCACAGGTGTCCACTTTTAAGGGTTCATACCAACATTAAAGATTGAAAAAGCTCATATATAAACTCTTGTACAGTATAAAAGAAATTTGACCACATGCCATCCTTCAGCCTCCCCTAACTCTATTCATTTTTGTTCTCTTACATTCTTTCAGAGTCATGGAATAATTTAATATATTCTCTTCTAAAAGCCAGACGTGGCCATGTCTATGTAGTAAGTAAGAATTTTTAAAATACGAAAAACAGAAGAATGAGTCTGTAAAATTGAATGGCTGTGCTATACACATATATGAAAATATGCATAGCACACATTTACTAAAAGCAATCTTCAGAAAAATGAACAACACCAAGGTGAGGGCTGGAGAACAAATTAGTTAATTACTGTCCTGTTAATTAAATGCATCAGTGACTCCTTACTGACCTTTTTTACTAGATGATTCCAGATGAGATTCCATTTGAAGTGTTTATGAAGCACAGTTTGTCAGCATGCGAAAGTTATGCTGAAGAATTTGTTAACCTTCCAACATAAGAAGCCAAGAGGAAAAGAGTAAATAATTCATATAATTCTTTCAAATAAAACTTGCTGTGCCCTTTAAAAATTTCACTAAAATGTTTACTTTTTTTTAGAACTATTATTTTTTACTATAGAATTAACATAAGGAAAAATGTATTAGGTCCTTAAACTGGAGTAACACTCATGCTCAAAAATTCTAGTCACAGCATATTATGTGTATTTATGCATAAGCAGAAGACAATGCCACTACATATTTACATTCACTAACTGAGGTAAAGAATTAACATTGCAATTGGCATTGTAGTGCATACACCATATTAATGCTACTCATGGGAGAAAAACCCAGAAGACCAATAGAAGGAAGAAGAGAATTTGCTGCTAAGTCTGCATTTAGATGTGTATGACAAACAGCTTAGTACTTATTAGATGAAGCAAGAGACACTGTCAATTACAGTAGACAAGACAAATCAAAACTATCTGATGAGAAAACAAGCATTGTTCATTCACTCCTTACCTAAAATGATTTCATTCCAAAAGATGAACAGTACTAGAAATTTATAATCATGGGACAAAGAAATACACATAAAACACAGTAGACAGGCTACTGGGAAGATACTAAAGAAAAAATAATCCTTAATAAAAGATAGCTATAAAAGGATAATTATTTTTGCTTTACTAAATGTACTCGCCACTTAAAATACAGAGATCACATTCAATTTTTCAACGATAAAAGCGCATTCTTAGTATGGAATTTGGTTTGCTTACGGCAAAAATTCATAACTAGGTTTTACGAATTCAAATCATGATGGACTTGAAATAATTTATCTGTTTCTGCAGGCTACTGGGCGATATGGAGTGATGGGTTACCCATTTGGAAGATCCAAATTTGTTTCCCTGTGCTTTTTTGAGTGTAAGAAATATGACCGCTGTCTGCGTCTGCAACTCCAGGAATGTACATCTGCCACCTGAAAAGGGAGCACATATTCTGATGCTTTCTACTTCCATAATTCTGACAACAGGCTTTCAATAGACAGTCAAAGTAACAGATTCAAACATCATAATCCAGGAAAACTTTTGTTTTGTTGAAATTGGTTTGCAGTACCCAAACTAATTCTTTCATAATTCAAACATTTAATCAAACTTTGTGAAGAAAGCACTTCAATATCTAGAAGAGACTTTGTGAACCCTAGATTGTTAGCAGAAATTAGGAATCAGGGAAGGAAAACATGAGGGGAGTCTACTTCCGAGCTAACTAACGGCCTGGACATCAGCAGTGTGCTTTAAAGCCCTGAAGCCTTTATTATTAACTTGGAAGAAAAGTCCTGAAAGAGAAACAACCACGATCCAAATTGTTGAAAAAATTTCTCAGACACTTAGTTTGTTAAACACATGTAAGGATTGGGAGTAGATTGAACACAGCTGTGATACTCATACAGCATGTATATGGCATTTTCCATATCAAGATAGATAGATTATATCAAGTACACCTAACAGAGGACACAGAGCATTGGTGGTACATGACATTTTTGACAAAAAGCTTTTTTCTTTTCGCCTTGTTAATATCTGTCTCAATCCAAACATAAATAGCAGTGAGAAGAGGTCACATCAGGTTACTCAGATGCTGTGTCACATGATGATAGAATTGGAAACTTAAAACTTCAACAGCTTTAGCCAAGCTGTGAAAATAAATAAATAGTATTGATTTAGACAAGTCTATGTTCAATGTAGAGAATGCAACTATGGTTGTTGCACAGCTCTAGGATACAGAATGTGGACAGGAACAGTTCCTGGTTGAAATGGAACTGAGGGTTTCATATGGGAAACCAATAGCTTGAATTATTGAAAAGTTTCTTATGACAAGTTCCCTAGGAAAAATAACATTCTACAGAAATACGGGAACAACAACAGCATTTCTGACAAATAAACAGGTTCCTCCCCCAATATGTGCCTGTCACTCTGGGCATCATCAGATGTTCCAAATAAAGAAAAACTATGGACCACTTTACTCACTAACAAGTCTTTTTCCTGTTCCTAGTTAGTAACCAACATAGACAAAGGAAGAAAATACAAAAAAATAGCTGTGAATTCATAGGGATGTGGTGGGATGGGATGAAAGCATTAGAAATGACAGGACTTTAAGAGTCTTGAAATCAAAGACCAGTGGGTTGAGAAATTGCCATGAAAGATTTTTTTTTTTTTTTTTTGCAAAGGAAAAGGGAATTTAGTGCGAATCAATTACCTTTCCTACAATTGCTACAATACACAAACATAGAGTGAAGAAATCTGAAGCCACGATTTCTGGTCACATCTGAGAGGTTGAAGTCTAGAGTGGGGCAATTAAGGCCTTTTCACAGAAAGCTCTTTTCAAACCAAATAATAACACAAGGGCATGTTTCTCCAGAATATGTGGCAGGTAAGTACTGTGAGCACTCAAGGATGATATTAACAAAGGATCCTAAACAGCCAGCATTTTATTTGGAATATCTAAAAACTGTTCACAGTGACAGGAAACTGAATCCTCTTGAATGAATCAATGGAATAAAGCTTTCCCTTTAGCAACTGCCTGGAAATGACACTGAAGTTCTGTGTAAAAGCCACATATGCTCTTTCTTACAGTTAGAAGCACTGTATTTATAAGAGAACAAGCACAGAAAGGCATACAAACCACACATCCACAGAAAGAGTTCATCAGAACTGGTTATGAAGTTAACAACATCTGTTGATTCGAATTACCAACAATTTAACACTTAGAAATTTTTATCCAGAGCCAATCAGTGAAGCACTCTTCTAGTCATGTTGTTCTGTCACCAAATAGTCACACTAGACAATCTTTGTTGAGAGAAAAAAACATCATTTATTGCTATCTTTGTGGTACAGGACACATCTTACCTAACATGGCCTCAGGCCTGATGTGGACTACTGACCAATATGATAGTAATCCAGTTCTATCTAATGCAGAAGAATCTTTTGCTTTGGCACACTGGCTTCTTTTTTACCATTCCAGTTTGTGTTCTATGACAAGTGCATATGTTTTTGAGTCTTAAGATCATCTTCCAAAAATATCAAGCATAGTCAGTTCTATATCTCTATCAACTGAGACATATGCCACAGGTCTTAAAACTGTGGAGGTGTTGCAGTATCAAACTGTCCTCAACACACAGAGAAACATAACTCAGGTTCTGGAATCTCGTGCCTCTCATATGTCTTACTATTTATTCAGTGGTAACTCCCAAGATCTTTGGGAAAGAAACAGTATTTTGGCAAGTATTCGTGTATCACCTAGTGCAATGTGTCACTCTAGTCCTTAGTTAAGTCTCAAGTGCTACAGAATATCCTGTGACTTCTGGGGTTCTTGAGCTCTAAGAGAAATCATAGAAGCATAGAATCATACAGAACTGTGTTGAAAGAGACCTCTGGAGATGACTTGGTTACCTTGAAAGTAGGGCCTCGTGAAGCTGAACATTGAGTGTTTCCAGGAAGGGAGATTCCATCACTTCTCTGGATAACACATTCCAATGTTAATTCTCCTCAACAATTACTTCTTCCCCATATTCAGACACAATGTCCCCCAACATACCTTTTACACATTGCCTCTAGTCACGATACATCACTGTGCTATGCTGGGACCTTTTTTATGATCATATGAGTTTGTGTAATCATAGAATCATAGAATGGCCTAAGCTGGAAGGGACCTTAGAGATCATTTTAATCCAGCCTCCCTGTCGCCAGGGATGCCACCTCTTGACTAGATCAGGCAACACATGGGGACCGAACGGGAATCGAACCTGCAACCTTGTGTAATGAAGATTCTTCTTCTGTAGTATCAACGATGTACCAAAACACAAGATACAGCATGCGCTTGAGGGTATCCGTAATCCTATATTTCCTAGGATTCCATGGCTAAAAGAGAATCTTCTCTTGCCATCAAACTTATGTTAAGAGAATGTGCACAATGTACAAAAGAATTGGAGGAAAAATGAGTAGATACATTTTAAAAATTCAGAAACCATCTTAGATTATAAAATCTTTAAGGCTTTATGGCATGCTTTTTAAAATTCTGGGGGAAATACTACAACAAAATAATACAATAGTTATAAATCATATAAAAAAACTAACTCTGTGAATAGTTGAGCCAACAATGCCTGGTTTCCTGTAGATTTGCAGCTTATGATTGACTGACTTCAGAGTCTGTCTATGGTGAAGTCTTCTTCTTAAACTTCTCCACAGTTGGGCCCTTATAAGGTCTTGCCTCGATGTAGAATCTGTGATACTTGCTAAGATTCCTTAACTCACATAACAGCACTTTCCTCTCTCAGGGGCACTTATAGCGTCTCTTTCTTCTTCTTTGTCCACCTCTTTTTATGAAGCAAAAACCCAACTATTTATTTGATCTTAGCTCTGTGATATTTCAATGAAACCAGCCTGTAAGTTCCAAAGGTATCACTGAGAGGACAGCCATAACCCTACAAGCCTAATAAGAAGTCAGTTAAAAAAAATCACAGAAATTCTTGTAAAGCTGAAACACAAAATAATTTCATGAACTTTGTCCAATCCAGGAATATAACGATTTCTAAGATCACATACATCATTTAAATGCTACTGATAATATTTTATCCTTAAACAAAATACTAAAGATTAAGTAAAGGGACACTGCAGCTATGTCACAAACAGTACATGCTGCCAATTAACTTGAGACCATATAATAAATCAAGTAATAACTTGCTCTGCCATGTTTCAAACAAGCATTGTCATCAGATATTTCTTTAAATTAGCTATAAGATTTGCTAGAATGTAACATTACAAGATCCCCTTTTCAACTATGTTGCAATTCTGATGCTGATTTTTTTTCTCAAAATGCAATTTTGTAAGAAAAAATAACAAAATCCATAACCAAAGAAAACTGGGTAACAATTTGATGGAAAGCTGCTCTCTTTTATTACGCCGTAGACTGGCTCATTTTTGTTTTTGTCAAAGTTTTTATCTACTATAAAGGGACTCTAGACTTTGCAGGCTACTGCCAAGAATTATTGCTATTTATATTAGCTACTATTCATATTAAATTATTCTACTATATTCAATGTGCTTTTTTTCGCCTCAGTCTTAAACTCTGTTTAGCTCAAACCAAGACAGGCACCCAGAAGTGCATGCAGCAGTCGAGCTGAGGCCGCATCAATGCTGAATCCAGCAGGATAATCCCCTCTTTTGACGGGCTGGCCATGCTGTGTGTGATGTTTCCCAGGACAAGCTTTGCCCCCTCAGCTGCCAGGGCACATGGCTCACTCCCACTCAGCTGCTGCCAACCAGCACCTTCAGATCCCTTTCTGCAGGGCTGCTAGCCAGCCACTCCTCTCCCTATTTATACCCGTGCTTCTTCTCCCTCTTATGCAGTGAAAGAACACGGGGGAACGGCTCAAAGCTGCTCCAGGGGAGGTTCGGACTGGACATTTCTTTACTGAGAGGGTGGTCAAACACTGGAATGGGCTTCCTAGAGAGATGGCCAATGCCCCAAGCCTGTCAGTGTTTAAGAGGCATTCCATTCCATTCATCAAAATTAAAAAAATCCAAACACATCTGGGTTTCAGATTACGCTTCAAATAAAAGATGTGGTTTATTTTGAAAAAGACTTATATTCTTAACACTAGAGAAAAATCTACTTTTAATAAAAAGTATGCTCTGAAAGAGCTTAAGGAACACTTTCCCCTTCAGGGTAGAGGTTCAGCTTTTGACAAAAATGAACACGAATTGTTGTCATCTAATGGCTGTTTAATAGTTTATTTGAAACGAGTTTGGTGGGGTCTGTCTTCTTCACAGTTTCTACCATCCAATGCAATTAAAAATAATCAGCTTCTGTGTAGGTAGTAACAACATCACCAAACTGAATAAATAGAAGCTACTGATAAAAGAACTGATTCACATCTAAGGCATGCTGGCAGATAAGAAAAAAGATACTTGTGCTGCTATTATCCCTGATGTTAGTCATAATAAAAAAAAAAAATCTTGGATGTTGATAATTTGGTCTATTTTATAGCTGCCATTTTCTAATAAGTCACAGTTTTATCCCAGCTGAAAGAAACTATCTTTAAAAGAGAGCCCCGAGGACACGACCAGCAAAGCATTAACACATGTTAATAAGTTGCATTACCATGGATGAATTATGGTAACTGACCACATGCATATCCCTACTCCATAGCAATGCAAAAATAAAAAATATTCATATGAACTAAGAATGGTTTATGTCAAAACAATTTACTCTGTGCTTCAAGGACCAATGAAAGGCCAGTGTGAATGGCAGGAGTGATGACTAAGTGACTAAGTGACTAACCAGTGACTTACTTAAATTTGCTAACATATTTGCAAACACTTGTTTGAACATATACTCAAAACCAGAAGAAGCTCAAATTTTTAATTTAAATACAAACTTAATTTAAATTACAAACTTTAACAAATAATTTAGGATATATTTCATATAATTTTTTTCCCATATTAAAAACGTATGATGAAATGTTTAGAAGGAATGAACATGTAAATGTGCAGCATATTGCATAATACTTGCATGCTAGGTTTTGTTCTCAAATCTGCAAAAATTCATATGTGCACTTATGTCAATTGTTTTCGCAGTCTCCTTCACAAAAAAGAGTTCAAAATTTTAAATTAATTTTCTGCAGGGTTGGGAAAATAGACCCGGGTCATATCCGCTAGAAATTCTATTTAAAATTTTTGTTAGGATGATCTGGTGTGAGATTTACTTACAGTGGAAGTTCCATGCTTTCACTAGATGTGAAACAGATGCATAATGGCTTACTGCTCCATAGGAACATTATGCCCAGTTCCTGCAGGATTTAGCTAGTGATGTTTTTTATTAGACCAGTATTAGAACAAATGAATAATATGAATTTACAGTAATGTACTAAGCCTGGCTGGGATGGAGTTAATTTTCTTCGCAGTAGCTCTGTGTTTTACATTTGTGACTAGAACAGTGTTGATAAGGCACCAGTGTTTGGCTACTGCTGAGCAGCACTTGCACAGCCTCCAGGCTTTCTTTTTCCCACTCGTTTCCCCTAGTGAGTAGGCTGGAGATGGGCAAGAAGTTAGGAGGGGACACAGCTGGGACAGCTTACCCAAATTGACCAAAGGGATGTTCCCCATCACAAAAAATTTGTTGCTCGTGCTGTAAAGAGACTTAAGATATCACCTATTGTTGCAACAAAAGAAAGGCTGAGAGCTTTCCCGGGAGCAGCTAAACATCTGCCTGCCGAGGAGAAGTAGTGAATAAATTCCGTATTCTGCTTTGCTCGCATGTGCAGCTTTGTTTCACTTGTTAAAGTGTCCTTATCTCAACCCACAATTTTTTTTGCTCTTGCTCTTCTGATTCTCTCCTCCATCCCTCTGGGAGGGCAGTTAGTGAGTGACTGGGTGGATGCTTAATTGCTGGCCCACCATCACTAGTAAAGTATGTTGTTAAGTAATTGGATTGGTAACAGAACTATAGATAGGAAAAACAATCCCAAACTCATTATTAATATTATCCAGAATATACATCTATCTTTAGGCATTAACTTGGGATTCTCTACAAAATATTTTCAACTATACATGCTTTGTCACAAAGTATCACCCCACTTAGGCAGAACCTGGGATACCTACAGCCTTAAGTGTGCATTAGTTCCTTGACAGGAGACAGTAAATAAAGATGCTGAGCCAGGTCCTTTACACTTTGATGTTTAGTCTGGTTTACCATCTTTTTTCACCAGTTTTAGGATAACGGTATATTATTTGCGGGCATGGAACAAGCTTTTAACCTACGATTAAAAAAAAAGTCCATACACTGATATGCATGGGTAGACAAAAAAATACATCTTTTCTATTAGAGATGGTTCTCAAGAGATAAAGAAAAAGACTTGTATAGGTGATGGAGTGTGATAATATGAAAGGCTGCAAGACAGTTGCTTAAGAAACAAGAGCAACAAAGGAATAAACTACTGCAGGCATCACCAGAGCTGGAATGACATTGTACTGTGTACTATGTTTCCATGGCAACTAGCCATAGGAAGATGAATGTCTCATATTCACTGTGCTCTGCAGTACTTGTCTATAAATCAAACTTGTATAAAAGAGCATAAGATTTCTTCCATGGGGTGGCTTTGAAAAGCAGGTTATTTTCTCATTATTAGATAATTATATGAAAGAAATACGAGACAATTAGGTCATTTTTTGTATGGAAAGTACCAATACGTACAAAAGTACTAATATGCCTCTAGTGTGTGATTCTATCAATCCAAAGGCACAGCAGCATGAAATGCAGATCATGAACGCCTTCTTTTCTTAAGATCTGATTTATGCTTGCTTGCTTTAAAAACTGTATGAGACTTTTCTGTCCAGTTTTGATTTGTAAGGCATTTTTCATCATTTACAAGTTCGCTCACATTCACATGTGATTGGTTTTCAGCTTCCCTCTGCCACTATTTCCATTATCATGGTCTAAGGATTTAGCATACAAATAACCTACTTTTTCTAAACAAACGGTACAGCTAAGACAAATATTTTCTTAGCAACACTAATTAATAATATTGAAAAATCTGAATATGACATTCATATTCACAACAAAAAAGCAAAGGAGTGTTTGAAATATTTTTTTAAGAATTTGAAGCCCACTTTAGAAGACAACATGTTTACTTACAGTCAACCATTTATCACAAATTATTATTGCAAAGGACTTGTCACATTTCCTATCCAGGTAGCTACGTGCAGAACAGCAGCTTTATTATAAAGAGGTTTTTGTGTGTGCTACCCATTACTAAAAGCCCCATCATGAAAGAACGTATCATCACACCATTTACCTTAGGAGGTACTTCTGCAACTCCTGTCTCAAGAATGTTGATTTTGTTATGGTAAAATGGCATTTTAATCAGGTGCACAAGAAGCACTTGAGCATTTTGTTCAATATAACTGCAATATTAGTTCAGAAACAATAAATGTTACACTACGGTCCAGGCAAAGTTACGGTCAGTTAATACAGTCAAATATAAACTGAAAACTCACCACATTTTGCAAAATTCAGCAACAGCTAAGTGCAGTATATTATTGCCATTTATAAGAAAGCAGTCCCTTGAGAGAAAGAATGTCTACATTAAATATTATTTTTTTGGTATGAGATAAAATATATTTATGTTTGTTTCTATTCCCATGGAATTAAAAACAAAATAAAAAACCAAAGCAACTCAAACCACTCACTTACTGTAGTTAGAAACACTACTGAATGAGGCATATTTTTTTTCTCATAAAATAAAGCATTTAACACCACCACTCCCTCCTGGAGCTCTATTACCAATTCAAATTAATTCACTATATCTTTACACATTTATAAAAGAACATACGATGTTAAAGTAATGCAGAGATATTAACCATGTGTTTCATAACCCTGTATTCCAGTAAATAAAGTTTATTAGCCATTGTTAATAACACGCCACAAACTCTCTACTGAGTTTGCAAGACCTGAGGACTGAGGCTTGTCCGAACTGGTCTGAATTTGCTTGACCTAACTGGAGATTTTACTCGTTTCATCTGTAAGAGCAGTTCTTTTAAGGATCAGGTGGCCATGTCTCATTTGTCCTTCTAATCTTTATACAGTATAAATACAGCTTTATAGAGACAGTAGTAACAAGAATTTCTTATATGTAAAATTAAATATCTATGAGTTTAAGATAATTACGTAGAAAAAGAGACCTGGCACAATAGCAGAGGCCTTCAGATGTAAAAACACAGCATATAGAGTAGAGCGGTACAGTTATGGGATGTTAAGAAACAGGGCAGAGGACCAAGACTATAAACAAGTCATCAAAGGCCAGTTAAAGAAATGTGGACACAGAAGCTGGACAAAAGATGGTTTTATGGATGACAAAGAGCAAAGAACAAGTATCTGAAATATGTAATATGTGCCACATATAGTAAATTTGGATGCAATGAGGGCTTGCATACCAATGAAGGTGCAGGCTGTCTTGTAAAACATATAAAAATGATCCAAAGTGGATGCTAGAGTGAGGGAAGAAAGCATCAATACAAATATCATACTCTTTCTGGTGAATAAGTCAGGAGAGGGACAGCAGAAGATGGAGAATAACAACAGAAAAATGAGTAGATGTTAGGAGGTGTATATCATATTTAACCGCACTGAAACTTTTTCTAGCATGGTATTCTTTATTTTATTTTTCTTTTTTCTGCAGTTCTTAAATATGTACTACTAATAATTCTTTGACTAGACTGCTAAGATTTTAGTATATAGTAAAGAATAAATATTGGCTTTATGTACCAGGTGTGTCTCCCTTGTAGCAATAAAAACATGTTGAGAGTAACAGTTGTTTACAGGAAGGTTAGAAAAATAATCCATTATTCTTTAGCTTCTTACTATATTATATTAAACATTCTAAGACTATTTCAACATTTATAAAACACATTAATGATAAATACAAGAATTCCATTTTCAAGTCTCAAGTTTGTGAAAATCAGTTGAACACGTACAGATGCCTCATTATGAGTATTTTGCACACCTACAAATCAAGTCTACTTGATCTGAAAACTAAATCACTTCAGTGGGGCCCTTCATTCTTACTGTAAATCACTTACTGATATTCCTACTTCCTGGTGTTCTATGTAGCTTGAATACATTTGTTTTCATTTTTATATCTAAAAATATGTTGAGGATTACACTCTTTAGCAGAATATAATTCCTGGCTCTGTGTGGTAACTAGAGAAGCTGAGTGTTATGTATGTGACTTGAACTTTCCTTTGCTTCCCTTTCCTTTTAGCCTTGTGACACTAACCACAGACTTGGCTTATCCTGTAACATTTTATTTCATTTAAAGTATAAGAAAATAATATACGCAACTTTCCACATTAAAGGAACCCACTAGTAGATGACATGGTTTGGAGACAACATTTCTACCAAACTTTTATAAATAAACGTAAAAACCCCTTTCATATAACAATTTCATAAAACTCTGAAATGTGTAAATAAAGCTTTTCTTTCCTCATCTCAATATGTTGCTGTGTTTTACTTAAGATTTGGAATGCTTTTTTGAGTTGATTCTCCCACTCTTCCCTACTGATTGTACTACAGTTAAGAACGTAGTGAACACAGTATACAAACCACATTTTTTCCAGGTGAAATTCAACTGGAAAGAAGTGCTCCTGACATCCACTCAAATCACTCCAACTTCCAGAGATCATTCAGTCGGTTGACAAGACTAGAATTAATCTGAATAAATCCCTCAATGAATGTCATACAGACACTGGGTCCCCAGCATAAACTTTGTGCTCAACAGACCTGATGCCTATGGGCTGTCTTAATTGCCAGTGTAGACATAGCTTTAGAACTCACACTAGATCATCATACCTGAAGACGTATGTGTATTGTAAATTATTTTACATTACACAAAATAGGTATTTTAAAACCATGTTCAGTCCCTAAACTTAATTTTTATCTCTGTACTTAAAAAGGGGATAAAGAACACATCTACAAATATGAAATGATGTTCTGTTTGTTTTAGCAATCTATTGTAATACGGATTTTGCACTACAAATATATTGAAGCTTCTGACAAATATCTACACGCAAAACATTTCCTCTGGCTTTCTTTTCACACAGTTTAAATGCAATTGTACAGCTCAGTTTAGGACAAAAGTCCCTAGACAAAGTTCAACATACACACTGAGCATCAAAAGAAATACCCAGAAAGGACATGTACCTAAAAGTGGGTTTAGGACTCTGTTTTGAAATTACAACTCTGAAGAGTTTCATGCAGACTTGGCCTGTTCAGTCCTAAAGAAATCTGTATTGCACGATACTATTGTGCAATTTCTTTCATGAGCAGTCAAAGAAACACGAAAACATCTCAAAAAATAATTTTTTCCATGTTTCTCGTCAGGTTCTGTACCTCGTTCATAAATACGCACTCACGAGCAACATCTGCTAGAGTGTGATATTTACCGATTAATATGGCAGCATTAGAGCTACTTCTGACTGTGACACGTCTTATTTACTAGATACACAGTATACCATAACATTTGGTTGAGCTTTCCTTCATTTAATTAATTCATCATTAATATAATTTACATTTGAAATTGGGAAGTTTCATTGCCAGAAAGATAGACTAAAAGTTTTCAGATCTATTTTACAAAAGGCAGCTAGGGCTGAATGTATTTGACCATTTTTCCTGTTCTGCTGTAACGCTTTGTACCATGATTCCAGATAACCACAAAAAAGGAAAAACAATCCAAAAGGCAACATCACCTTTTAAAGATACCACTCAGTAAGCTATGTCTTGCCATATCTTCAAAAGTGAAGGATGTCTCTCACTAACTGAGTTAGCTCCAAACAAATCATTCACACCACAAAAAGGAAGTTTTACACTTTGCAAGGCAATGGTTTCCAAATATATTTTTTAATAATGTTTACTGGCAACTGCAGAGGCATGATTAATTTTTTATGATCTGCAAATTACTCTCAAAATTTTATCCTTTCACTTTTGAGCCAATCTCACCTTGCAGGAAATCTCACCGTTAGTGCCTTGCAGTATGCACTACAGTTTAACTGAATTTTTCAAGAGACAGCTCTTGAATGCAGATTTCCTGATTACAGAAGTAAAATGTAAAAGTAAATAACTTTAGGCTTCTTAGGAAACAGTATCTGTTAATATTTTTATTTTAATTACAGTTATTTTTATTATTTCTATTTATACAATTTATATAAATTACACTATTTACACGTATTATTTATATTTATAGTATTTATTATTAAAGGCACTGAAGGAGTAATGTGCTGAAGCTTATATCTTCAGCTTCATGATAGAATCTAATAATCTCAAGTAATTGAAATATATACAACCAGAAGCCTGCTATGCAGGAATAAGGATCTCTTTGTTAATCTTACCTGAAGGCTTCAGTTATGATTTTTTCAGATAACTTATGAGAAACAGAAATTAAGGCTCTCTTGAAATCTTTAAAAGTCAAAAATCCTCTATTTTTTAAATCAAGATTAGGCAAGAGGAAAAAAAAAAGGTGTTGAAAAAAAAAGGTGTTTTTTTCAAACTACTTAATACAATTATGTTTGCATGTTAGCTAATCAGTTCATATTTATGAAAAGATTATACAGTCTTTAAGTTACTGTATTCACAAAACATTTTAGTGTGGCTACATTATGTAGATAATGTAAGACTTTACACTGACAATTTCTTTTTGCCACTGTAAACCTTGTTCAAAAGTACCATGCCAACTTAAGTTTTATTTTCAAACCCAGACACTTTGGATCGAAAATTTCAGATTTGTAAAACTTTGAAGATACACCCTAAACTCTGCAAAATTACATTTTAAATCTATCATTTTCACTGATACCTTAGTTATTCTGAGCACTATTTCACAGATTTTCTTTCATAAAAAATTTCTCCTTCGGTTTAATGCTGCTGCAGACTGAAGACCCTGAATACATTACATCAGACTAATATCAACTGATCAGTCAGTGAGGGTATGAATTCACTTCCGGACCCAACTGGAAGAGAAAGCATCTCCCGCAGGGCTGTCAGACTGCGTTCAGCAAAGAGCTAGGCAGACAAGCACAGTGCTTGAAAGAGTTAAGTCCTCTGAAATAGCTCACTAAAAATAACAGTTTATGGCAAAAAGCTGAGTGGTTGCTTATCTGATCATCCCAACATCTGATCAACCATATGTTTCACTTTCCCTCTTTTCAAGGACCATAGTCCTATCTCAGGTCAGGAAGAAAAAGGCAAAGGATCATCTGAATGTGATGAGCCCAGAGGCTCCTGATGAAGTTTTCCTTTTTTCAGTTTGGTGATGGGAAATCCTCATCTGTCTAGGAGGAATGGAAAAGCTCCACTCTACTACCCAACAAGAAAAACAAAAAAATCCTCATTGCTTTGGTTTCTTTTCATTGGTCTATCATGGGAAGTAAAAAAGATCTATAGACATCACCAGGGACAGAAATTCATAAAATGTGTAGCATAAATGAGTGGAGATATATGAGGAACAGAGAAATAATGAGAGGTAGTACCAGGAAGTAGGTAGGGTGAATGGCTAGAGATTTCTTTTAACAGCTGGAGGAGCTCAAAGTACAACAGACAATCCAGCGCTACCATCTAGAACACCACAGCTGACCTGACTTTATTCACAGTAACATCACTGCGATCTTTGTTAATCTGGTACTGTTTTACTTAATTTTGAAGCATCCGGGACATCTCACCTTAGCTTATTTCTCTTTCAGATGTTCTGTTTCTGCTTAATTGTTTTAGAATTAAATTAATACTCCAAAAACTTAGGAAAAAAACCTTACCTTGTACATCAAAAGCTGTAATTATTTGCCTTGTTCCATTACTGTATAACTGTTCTTTGCACTCATGAGATTGAAAAACTTTTCCAAAAGTAGACCTAGAAAAATGTAAAATATAAATAAAACTCCCTGTAAAAAGAGTCATTTTTTTTGTCCTTACAAACATGTACAGCTGTGGCCCACTACTTATGAATAATTTTAATTATATAAATAAACTGAAATAATAGCCTTCAAAGTTAGATCATGATCATATCATAATAACATTTCAATATAGTTTAAATCTTCTCACTCTTTCTATACTTGTACATAATGCTTGTTTACTTCTCCTTTTTTCTTGTTACCTGCTATCTTGTGTTTCTTTGTACTCAAGAGAAACACGGACTATTCTAAGTCAATGGCACTTGGATGCCATGGATAAAGAGTCATGCTGCATAAGCAATCTATCTGGCAGCATTCCCAGCAGTGAGAGAAGTCCAAAATAATCTATAACCTCAGATACAGATTCCTATGAAATTTATAACAAAACTGAATGTAAAACTGGATTGGTTATTCCTTCTATACTTTCATACTACATGAAAGTCTTGTACATCTATCTTATCCTTCTAATGAACTGAAAATGAAAGAAATTGAAACGCAAACCTAAGTTTGCAAATTCTTAACTGATCATTTTTTCTAAACTCAAAGTTAAACATAAAAATTAATAAAGAAAAATCTGCCCCCTAAAACTTCAGGCCTCCCTATGAAACATGCAAAAATCTTGACATAAAAATTTTGCAGATAATTTTTTTTTTTGCAAAATCCCATTTCTGCTCAATATTTAAACACAGACAAATATTCTTTTCTCATAACTTTCTAATATATGCTCTATGTTCATTTTAAACAATTTAGTTTCCTTTAGAAAGCAACGTGACTGTATCCTGCAGGAATTTTTCTTTACCAAATAACATAACAAAAGCTCTGCACTTCTCCTTCTTTTGATTCATTCATATCCAGTTCTTTCTGCAGTGGTTCAAAGGCACAACTCCGTCAGCTCCACCTGCTGTCTCAATTCAGTTCTTAAACTCCGAGCTTACGATTTCCAGTGTTTCTCTTATTTCTTCTTGAAAAATCATACATTAAGAGCTGTTACAGTCTCAGTTTCCAGGATTACAAAGTCTTGCTGCTTTCAACTGCTAGGTTCTGTACATGCACAATTTTGTTAATAACAGAGGTTGCCTAAACATAGCGAACTTGCCTGCATGAAGAGCTTTCCATTCAATTGGATAACTATGGAAGTGAAACCATAAAAAGCAATATAAGCTTTCTATCCATTTATTTTTTCTCTTTCAGAGTACCATACAAGCACAGAAAATTATAGTATACAATTTTCCTTTTATAGAATTACTCCTATAATAGAGTGCTGCCTATTCATTGATCTTGAGAGCTGGCAATTTATGTGCTACTAGAACAGGCTATAAAGCTAACTCAACATACAAAGAGGTCATCTTAAAAAAATATTCAAGCCAATTAGGTATTAAGAAACCCATAACCTATCTTTATATCTTAGTTCACTATTTTTAGTTTAGGCATTCATATGTGGCCGTTCTCTTCAAAAAAAACCCCAAAGTCATGCAAAAATCTTTATTCTATATTTGTTGCCTAACTTAAAAGATTTACAAGTAAAGGTGTGGTTTAAATAACATGGGGTTTTGGCATCAATGGCTACAATAAACAGAACCAGCTTCCCTAATGCCCTTCAAATGTATTGATACAAATACTTAAGGGGCCATGCGGCAAAAGGGATGAGGGAACTTACTGATAAAAGCAACCACATTCTCTTGCAACTTCATTTTTTGTGTGAACCATTTCTTCAGTAAGACTTGCCACATGACCCCACAAACAGAAGCCTGGGCATAATTCACAAAGTCAAGGACAAGTTTAAAAAGGCAGAACTATATGAATGGGAGGTTTGTTACAGAAAGAGATACAGAAAAAGATAAACTTTTTCACTGTGAGGGTGACAGAGCACTGAAACAGGCTGCCCAGGGAGGTTGTGGAGTCTCCTTCCCTGGAGACTTTCAAAGCCCACCTGGACACATTCCTGTGCGACCTACTGTAGGTGATCCTGCTCTGGCAGGGGGGTTGGACTAGATGCCCTTCCAACCCCTGACATTCTGTGATTTTGTGATTTTTTAAACTGTGGTGTAGACTCCAGTATTCATCCAAGTAAACAGTGGAACAGTATAAAAAAACTGATAGAACCTTTTTTATTGCTTACCAACCTGAATGCTACAAATTAGTAATCACTTTATCGTATTGCTAATCTACATAATGTTGCTCTTAAGAAATGTCACTTCGAGAAGCAACGAAAAGTTCAAACTAAATGCAATGTATAAGCACTAAAATACTACAAAATTAAATGAAATTATATAATCCTCTTAAATATCCACAGTCAGTTCATTTATAGAATCATAGAACAGAATCACCTAGGTTGGAAAAAACCCTTATAAAGATCATCAAGTCCAACCATTAATCTAGCACTGCCAAGTCCAGCACTAAACCACGTTCCTAAGAGCCACATCTACATGCTTTTTTAAATACCTCCAGGGATGGTGACTCAGCCACTTCCCTGGGCAGCCTGTTCCAGTCCTCAACAACCCTTTTGTTGAAGAATTTTTCCCTAATAACCAATCTAAACCTCCCCTGGTGCAGCTGGAAGCCATTTCCCCTCATCCTATCGCTTGTTACTTCAGAGAAGAGACCCTCACCCAACTACAACCTCCTTTCAGGTAACTGTAGAGAGCGATAAGGTCTCCCCTCAGCCACCTCTTCTCCAGGTTAAACAGCTCCAGTACTCTCAGTCGCTTCTCACAAGACTTATTCTCAAGACCCTTCACCAGCTTTGTTGCCCTTCTTTGGACATGCTCCAGCACCTCAACATCTTCCTTGTTGTGAGGGGCCCAAAATCAAACACAGGATTTGTGTGAGAAATGTTAGCAACTTCTAGTGCATTCTGGAGAACAGAGAAGCTGACTGTGCTGTGGCCAGTTAAGCTAAGACTGTGCGTCCCATTTGGCCTGCAACACTTTTCACAGAGACGGTGTCCAGCACACAAATAGACTAGGGAGTCCTTTTTAGAAAGCTTTGATAAGAGGTGCCAGAAGAGCAGCTGGAAGTTGCAAGTAGCCCTGAGCACTGACCACCCTTCTGTGCTCTGGATGTTAGGGTGCCCTGCTACCAGCACCTTGTTCAGCAGCAGCAACCTACCCATGTCCTGATGCGAAGGCATGGAGTTGGACACGTGGGGGGGCCTGCCCTCCCAGGCACAGTGTAAAAGAGTGTTATTAGTTAGATTGAAATGTAACAGTACCAGGAATGAAACTTCAGCTGGGGAAATGACATATTTTCACGACTACTATTCCTGCAGTACCCTTTCCATTTGAAACACTTAACACCTGAGCATGCAGTCAGTTAGCTGAGTTGTTGTTGAAATACAACAGTATTTTAGGCCAGTTCAAAAAATTTTGAGGAAAAGAGGATCACTGAAACTTTCAGAGAAAAAAAAAAGTGTCACAGAAACATGATTCCCACAATGCTGCTAGTTTCCCAAAATCATGATTTTTATATGCTAATAAACATATCAAATAGACAGAGTATCAGTGCAAAAATCAGGTAAATCTCTGTTTTCATGGTTTCCCAGTTACTTGTCTCAGAAGCCTTAATTTTAAGCAGTAGTAATTTCAGAATCTCTACGAATAACCACAAAACATATAAAAAAAAATATGGAATTGCTATAACAAATTCTTTTGAAAAATGAGCAGGAACTTGATTCACAATCTTAGCACTCACCTCCTACAGAAAAAGAGTTCGTTAATGACATCTAGTGGTCAAAGTTAGTATTACTTTTGATTTATAGACGAAAATATGATATAAAAAAGGTGCAGCAACAATTTACTAGAAATGCAGTTGCTTGACTGCAGTTGATGATGCTCAGTAATTGCCATTTCTACAAAGAAAACCTGTTACCATAGTTGAGGAAACAGTTTCCTTAGCTTAAGAAGTAGCATGAGCACACTATTCCCTGTTTCTTGGAAAAGCCCTTGAAAGTACTTTCCTTGCCAGGGCTGTTCCAAGTGGCTTCCGAAGACATAGTGACTTCCAAGAAATACAGAGACTCTATAGTATCTAATCTTAATACTTCTGACAACAAAGTAAAATATACAATTACATGCTCAAGAACTAGGTTAGGGCTGTAACTTCTGCACTTGGTTTCTACCCTGTGCACCAAGGAAGTTGGGTTTCTCAGAACTACATGTAAAACTACTCAGATGTTGAAAGGAACACTTACAAGGCCTAGCCATCAGCAAGAGCAAAACGTGTGGCTGTGCTGTAAACCATAGTTTAAGGCACATTAGCAAAAGTGGAGAAGAAAATTCTGCCCAGGGATCTTTTAGTACTTCACAATGAGCAATCATCGGGTAAAGAGCAACAGTTGCTGGAACTGAGCCCACTTACGGAGCCAGCAAAACCACTAAACAGAAGCAGCCCTGGAACAACTGTTTTTAATTAATTTTTGTGCAGCTGCACAGACAAAATTGCCTACAGCCAGGTGGTCGCAGCACTACCTAGAGACACAGCAGGTGTGACTTGGCAGCTTTTCAGGAAGAAATAACTAAACCTGCACGTCCTTTCTTCCCCGGAGTCCTCCACTGCTACTCTTTCCAAGAAGGAGCTATCAGTGACTCATCCACAGAACATGGTCTTGTTGGAAGGCCTTAAGCATGTTTTGAGTACTTCTACTAGAATTAACTTTCAGGGAATTTAACAGCTAAATTTTACATGAAGGTAAAAATAGATAGAATATAGATAAGGGGAAGCTAAGCATTTGTGACCCTAGTTCCCTAAGAAAATGTTTACTCACAGCTGAAATGTATGAGAAGAACACTTTCACACTTTAATAAAGCATTTCTGTGAGTTTTATTTTAAATGATCATACACAAAATTTTGTTTATGACCTTGTTAAGGCTGTTTTCCTAAAACATGTATTTAAGTTAAAAAAAAATATTTGCCACAAGTCATCTTTGGTGAGGAAGATTAATCAAATTGGAGAAGAAATATGAACCATAATTTCCATGCTAAATACATTCATAGGACATTGGTCAAGCCTGTTTTGACATGCCATGAGAAATACAAACACAGACACAAGTGTATTTATCTGAAATCTTGCATGTGTGTTCTTCATACTCCCTTTGAGATCACTTCCAGTGCATGAACAGAAACATAACTTCAGAACTACACTAAGCCCTACAATTTACCATCTAGCTTCCTGTGAGTAGCAACACATGATTTCTCTCAAAAAGCCTTTATTAGGTTAAGATTTTCATACATGTACAGGTTTATATTAGGAAAGTTAAGACTGAGAATGCTCAACTGTTCCATGAAACCAAAAACAGCTATATTTTTGAGAATACATTTTTATTATTAGGACGTGGTAGTTTCACATCTACTGAAACCACTGAGTAAGTAAATTGAGTGTACCACTACTAAAGGTAAGTAATTGATCAATAACAAGCTCAGTAAGTCACTTCCTATATCTTCTACACATATAAAATACAATGCACCCTTCTGCAGCAGGAAAAGTAAGGGTTTGATGAATTTATTCTGAAGTAGATATAGCCAGACACGAAAATTACTTTAAGAATCTGTAGATATTTTGTTTACCAAACCTAAAATAATTCATTCCAATTACTGCAGACCAGTGAGCACACAGAGTTCTCAGTAGTGAGACATCTTTATACACTCGATCTTCAGAACATACATGAAAACATATATACTTTTGAGGGTTTATAACCAAACAACATTACTATAGCAACTTAAAGTCCTCTCTGCTTAAATAGCCTTTGTTATCTTCAGTGCACCCTCAATAAGTTTGCCGACGACAC
>NW_009718589.1:0-3296 GCF_000703405.1 Apaloderma vittatum
CTAAGGGTAGACTCAATCCACTCATCCAGGTAATCAATAAAGATATTGAACAGGACTAGGCCCAGTACTGATCCTTGGGGAACACCACCGGTCACTGGATGCCAACTTGACACGACATCATTCACCACCACTCTCTGGGCCCGGTCATCCAATCAGTTTTTTATTCAGTGAAGGGTGCATCCGTCCAAGCTGTGGGCTGCCAGCTTTTCCAGGAGGATGTTGTGGGAGACTGTCAAATGCTTTGATGAAATCAAGGTAGACCACATCCACAGTCTTCCCCTAGACGGGTCACCCAGTCATAGAAGGAGATGAGTTAGGTCAGGCAGGATCTTCCTTTCCTAAATCCATGTTGGCTGAGCTTAATCCCTTGGTTGTCTTCTACATGCCACTTGATGACACTCAGGATGATTCGCTCCATAACCTTGTCAGCTACTGAGGTCATGCTGACAGGCCTAGAGTTCCCCAGATCCTCCTTCTGATCCTTCCTATGGATGGGCATCACGTTGGCCAATCTCTAGTCATCTGGGACTTCCCCAGTTAGCCAGGATTGATGATAAATCATAGAGAGCAGCTTAGCCAGTTCTTCCACCAGCTCTCTTAGCACTCTAGGATGAATCCCATCCGGATCCATGGACGTGCTGGGATCTAACTGGCACAGCAGGTCACTAACTACTTCCTCCTGGATTACAGGAGGGGTATTCTGCTTCTTCATCCTTGTCTATGAACTCAGGAGTCCAGTCGCCCTGAGGACAAGGAGTCTCCTTGTTAAAGACTGAGGCAAAGAAGGTGTTAAGTACCTCAGCCTCTTCCTTATCTTGTCTTACTATGTTCCCTCCCTTATCCAATAAGGAACAGAGATTTTCCCTGATGCTTCTTTTGTTGTTAATGTATTTATAAAAGCACATTTTGTTATACTTTACAGAGATGGACAGATTAAGTTCTGAGTTTTCACTTCTCTAATTCTCTTTCTGCATGACCTTATAATGTCCTTAAACGCTTCCTGATTCGCCTGCCCCTTTTTCCAAAGCTGATACACTCTTTTATTTTTTCCTGAGTTCTTGTGAAAGCTCGCTGCTCAGCCATGTCAGTCTTCTTCCTCGACAGCTCATTTTATGCCTCATAGGGACAGCTTGCTCCTGTGCCTTCATAATTTCATTCCTGAAGTACGATCAGCCTTCCTTGGTCCCTTTGTTTTTATAGGCTGATTCCCAAGAGATTCTTTGAACCAGCGTCCTGAATAGTCCAAAGTAAGCCCTCCAGAAGCCCAAGGTAGACATGATCTACTATTCATAAACCTTTGCAACAATGTTTGGCACAAGTTTCTCACTCTAGAATTACAGTGGTCTGTCAGTAGTGAAAGGATATTCTGGATGTTTTCCCCTATGAGTGAGCAGAATTTTAGCCAAGGACATATGTTTTCATCTTTATTCCTCTTCACAGCAAAACACAAGAGGAATGGCCAGAAAGGATACCATATGTTTGAGAATATGCCATCATATACTTTGTGAGCCCTGTAGCTGCTCCTGCCCTTTAGCCATTAAAACTGAAAGTTTTAGTTTTAATATAAGTAACCAGATCACATGTATTACAGTACATAAATCTTGTGTGTCCAAAGTACCTGATCATGAAGAGCTGCAGTCATTTCTCTGGGGCTTCCTGAAACCTTCAGCAAGTCATCAGAGCCCTCTTTCCTGGGCAGAAAGAAAAAAAATAGGAAAAAAAAATTATTAAAACCCGAATGATATATTTACTTACATCATAAATGGGGATCTGTGCTTGAATCTAGTTGCAGGAGAGCTTCCAACCTGTGTTTTGTAGTCAGCTATGATATAACATATATAAAGGCAGGGTAATATTGATCTGTAGTGGTACACTGTAAATCCAGAAGATTGTGGCTTGCTTCCAGCATTTCCAACTTAGAACTACTTAGGAAAAATACAGCTTATATTCAGATGCACATTTCAAGAGTCCAAAATTATTCTGGATAGCAACTTTATCAAAATCAACCAAGTGATTTACTATTCTTTCGCAGTTTCACAATATTGTCTCTGTGCATTATTTATACAGAATACAAAAAGAGCTAAAAAGATATATACAATGGAAACATTAAGCTGAATTTATGCCAAAAAATGAACACACAGTGCATAAACATTAGCCTCAATCTGACTGTTTTGCTCACTTAAGCAGAAAAAAGCAGTCAGTAACACCTTTCAGGAACAACATCCATTGAGTGATACAGCACAATGCTATCCCCAGGGACTAATCTCAAGGTCATCTTCACCTAATTTAAGATGCAAAATCTAAATTTTAGTATCCATTACTTTGGAGCCATCCTACAGTGGTCCACTCTACTCCTAAGAGTTCTTTTAGGAGCAAATCTTCTTTCTCTTTACCCGCTTGCTCTTTGCTTTTTCTGTGAGCAAAGCACATCTTCAAGAGCAACAAACAATTTCAGTTCCTTTTCCAGTTGAGGGAATCTGACCCACACCTCACACTAGTTATATGAATTCCCTAAAAAACAGATGATGCTCAATCATTGATCAGTGCAGTAAGATGAAATATATATAAAATGTGCTCACAAGAAAACTATTTACCATTGCATCGTGTCCTCAAACATGGAAGTAAAAATTAGTCTGTAAAAAATCCTCAAACATTTTTGCATAGGCAGTAAATATTGTCCCTAGATAGTTCACCTTGAACTCAAAGTTATGTTAAATAGTTAATTATTTCAGAATATGCAGAGGAAACAAATTCTAACCTTTTATTAAATGCTTAGCAAGCCTAAGGAAATTTCTTCACTGAAAGTTAACAGATTTAAGAATCAGTTCCATATCATTTGGCTCTACATATTATTTGTCTGTATTAACATCAGTGTAAGAGAGTGTTGACTGAAGTATTAATTTCAAAATACTAATTTCAGCATTTCAAAATGAGATATTAAAAATGTACATACTCTATTTTGTTCTTAAAGAAGTGTGGTGGTTTGACCCCTGGCCAGCAGTCAGTTGCCCACACAGCTCTTCTAACACCCCTCCCTTATCCCCTAGACAAGGGGAGAATATACATTAGAGGGCCCATGGTTTGAGATAAGGACAGGGAGATCACCCACATAGAATCATAGAATCATAGAATCATAGAATCATAGAATCATAGAATCATAGAATCATAGAATCATAGAATCATAGAATCATAGAATCATAGAATCATAGAATCATAGAATCATAGAATCATAGAATCATAGAATCATAGAATCATAGAATCATAGAATCATAGAATCATAGAATCATAGAATCATA
>NW_009718589.1:3766-4486 GCF_000703405.1 Apaloderma vittatum
ACCAACACCCCCAAATCCTTCTCTTCAGGGCTACTCTCAACCCACTCTGCCCAGTTTGTATTCATGCCTGGGATTAGACTGGCCCAGGTGCATCTACCATCCTAGGCAAAACAGACTTAATTTTGTGAAAATTAGTTAAATTTATTAAAGCAAAAATCAGAGAAGAGTAGCAAGAAATAAAAACATCTTAAAAAAAAGTAACACCTTCTCTCCATCCCTCCCTTCTTCCTGGGCTTAACATCAATCCCAATTTATTCACCTCCTCCCACCGAGCGGCACAGGTGCACAGGGAATGGGGCTTGTGGTCGGTTCATCTGATGATACCTCCACTGCTCCTTCTTCCTCTGAGAGAGGCCTCCTCACTCTTCCCCTGGGCCATTGTGGGGTCCCTCTCACTTGGGTCCCTCTCATGGTAGGTAATCTTAATACACCTTTCTCTAACATGAGTCCTCTCTTGAGAGGCAATCCATCACAAACCACTCCAACGTCTCTCCGTGGGGTGCAGTCCTTCAGGGGGAAATTGCTCTAGTGTGAGTCTTCCATGGCATCACAAAAGTCCTGCCAGTCAACCTGCCCCGGTGTGGGCTTCTGTCTCTCCATGGGTTACAGGTTCTGGCAGCAACCTGCTCCAACACAGGTTTCCCATGGGAATACAACACCCTTCAAGCATTCACCTGCCCCAGTGTGGCGGTCCTCCACAGGCCACAGGTGGACATCTAC
>NW_009718589.1:4543-4747 GCF_000703405.1 Apaloderma vittatum
CGGGCAACCTTCTGCCCCAGCGCCTGGAGCACATCCTTCCCCCTCCTTCTCCACTGACCTTGGTTTCTTCATATATTCTCACTCCTCTGTCTCTCTGCCAGTTGCTGTGTGGTGCACTTCTTTTTGCCCCCTTTCTTAAATATGTTTTCACAGAGGCATTCCTATTCTATTATTTTTACTGATAGGCTCAGCCTTGGCCAGCGG
>NW_009718589.1:4759-17535 GCF_000703405.1 Apaloderma vittatum
TTCAGAGCCGGCCGGCATTGGCTATACCAGACTTCGGGGAAGCTTCTAGCAGCTTCTTGCAGAAGCCACCCCTGCAGCCCCCAACCCTTAACACTGAAATCCAGCCAGGAAAACCCAACACAAGAAGAGTTTAACATTTTACTGTTTGAATTTCAACAGAAATAAGAGAATTCTTAGGGTTTTCACATATATATATTCTGCCAAAATATTCCATATATGCATGTATTCTAGGCTAATAGATGACAATGGAATAAATCAAAATTTTAACAGTGCTGGTTTGTGATTTCATTGTTGTGTGAAGAGCTGATGAAATTGAACCGTTGTGTACCATGCCATTTTGCCTGCATAATGTAACCGCTTGATGGAAAATAAGTTGAGAATCTCATTACTTGACCTAGATTTATGATGGAACTTGTAAATGTATTTGCTTTCAATAATTCTAACAGAGATTGACCACTATTCTTGTTAACATTTTGATAGACATCCTCTTTTAATGGCACCTAATTACAAAACAGCTAGTGCAGTACGCTACTAAAATCAAAATTCAGTCTAGAAATAGTAATAACTGCCAGATTTAACTCAAACGTTTCTTTTATGGAGATCAGAAATAGCACTTCTCTGACATTCATATTAGAAATGCTACTCAAAAAAGATCAGAAAAAAAATCTGAAAAATGGTAAAATCTATCTAATCTGTCTCTCTGAAGTATTCCTAAAGCACCTACTTCCCTGATGTCAAATTCTGAAGAGCAACCCTGCCTGTCTGCTAAGGAAATCATAGTCTTCCTATTACTTGATGATGCAGATTGATGTAGTCTGCAAGTCTGCCATCCTTTGAACAGGCAAAATAGTGCATTGTCCCTAATATAAGACATTGCATTCAATATTAAATATTCTGCACATCAACCTATTTAACTTCATTTCCTCAAAATCCTTTCCTTCAATTTGTTTCACAGTATGAAGGTTGAGTTGGAACATACCTCCATTCCTCATTGAGATTGTTATTTCTATTAATAGGACTGGTGCGGAAAGATCAAACCCATGAAATTGCATTTAGAATTTAACATTTTTCCTAGCAAATTTCAGTTTTATCAATACTTAGGATGCCCAATATAGATAAAATTTCAAACTGGTAAATCAGGTAATAGATGTTGTATTATAAATTTATTTGAGTAAGTTCTCCCAAAACAGCAGCATTAATAGAAAGTTAAATACATTTGAGAGTTACACATAAAGTTGTTGAAATAACAGCATTTAAGATGCACTCCAATGGAATATGTTTAAAATCCATTATTGCATCAGTTCACAAAGGAAATGGATCAGTTCAGTAACCGACAATTCTTTCTGCAAGGTGAAGTCTAATTCATATGTTTCAATTTTTTTATTCAAATATTACAGTCGTGTCTACCCTGGTTCACACAGACTGAATCATCAGGAGTCATAGAGTACTCCAGGTGAATAGAGAAGCAATAAAGAAAGAAGTTTAAAAATGTGAAAAAAAATAAACACAAACATTTTTAAACTGGACAACTTATGAAATTTACCAAGCAAGCCTTCTATATCTCATATTATTTAGGGACTCTTTTTACGTTAGTCTGAAATTCACTGTCTGTGCCATCAAGTTGTACTGAATTAGCTTCACTTTTTCTCTTAGCCTAACTAGTGTATCTTAAGTACAGACAATTTTATACAAGTTTAAACTTGGTTTTACCAGGACAGATTCAGATTTTTAACACACCATGATTAATTGTACTTCTAATTACACTGCTATAGCCTTGTGCAGAGATGGGGCGTTAGCATTTTAAGAACTTTGTTCACATCACCCATAAATTAGCTTTCTGTATCATGCCTGCCATCTATTTTGCACAGTCTCAGGTCCAGGAAAAAATGTTATTATTTTGTGGTGGATTGAGCTTGGCTAGCTGTCAGGTGCCCATCAGGCTACTCTACCACACCCTCTCCTCCATAGGACAGAGGGAGAAAATATAATGATGACCTCATGGATCAAGACAAGGACGGGGAGATCACTTACCCATTACTGTCACAGAGAAAACAGACCAGAACTGGGGGGAAAAAAAAAATATTGCCAATCAAGCATAGTAGGTTAATAAGAAATAAGAACAAATCTAAAAATAAAACACCTCCCCCCACACTTCATTTTTCAGATGCTCAATTTCTTTCCCAACTCTTCCACCTTCTCACTCTCAAATAATGCAGTGGATGGGGAATGGGGTCAGTTGCAGTCAATCTATAACACTTTGTCTCTGTTGTTCCTTCCTCATCACACTCTTCCCCTGTTCCAGCACAGAATCATAGAATCATAGACTAGTTTCAGCTGGGAGAGACCTTGAAGATCATCGAGCCCAGCCTTTGTCCCAGCCCTATCAACCTACTAAACTATGTCCCCCAATGCAACATCTACCCATCTCTTAAACACTTCCAGGAACGGTGACTCAACCACCTCCCTGGGCAGCCTGTTCGAATGGCTGACAACCCTTTCAGTAAAGAAATTCTTCCTAACATCCAACCTGAACTTCCCCTGGCACAATTTAAATCCATTTGCTCTTGTCCTATCATTCTCAACTAGGGAGAACAGACCAACTCCCACCTCTCTACAACCTCCCTTCAGGTAGTTGCAGAGAGCGATGAGGTCTCTCCTCGATCTCCTCTAGGCTAAACAGCCTCAGATCCCTCAGCCTTTCCTCATGCAACTTGTGTTCTAAGCCCTTTACCAGCTTGGCAGCCCACCTCTGTACCCTCTCCAACACCTCAAAGGTCCCTCTTGTAGTGAGGGGCCCAAAATTGGACACAGTACTTGAGGTGAGGGTTCACCAAAGCTTAGTGGAGGGGCATGATCACTTCCCTGCTCCTACTCACTACACTATTTCTGATACAGGCCAGGATGCTGTTGGCCTTCTTGGCCACCTGGGCACACCTGGGGTCTCATCCATGGGGCACAGTCCTTCACAAATTTCTCCAATGTGGATCCTTCCCACAGAGCTGCAGTTCTTCAGAAACTGCTCCAGTGTGGGTACTTTCCACAAGGTGCCATCCATTAGGAACAGACTGTTCCAGCTTGGGTGCCCCAAAGGGTCACAGGTCTGCCAGCAAACCTGCTCTTGTGCGGGCTTCTCTCTAGGGGCCACAGTTCCTGCCAAGAGTTCTATCATGGATTCTTCATTCTTTGAGCGACATCCACCTGCTTTCATGTGGAGTCCTCCACAGGCTGCTGGATTGGTATCTGCTCCACTGTGGATCTGCATGGGCTGCAAGGAACAACCTGCATCAGCATATTCCGCTCCACAGGTTGCAGGAGAATCTCAGCTCCAGTGCCTGGAGCACCTTCTTCACTGAACTTGGCATTGCCGTAGTTGTTTCTCTCACATATTCTCACTCTTCTCTCCCAGCTGCTGCTGCACTGCAGTTTTTTTCCCTTTCTTAAATATGTTATCTCAGAGGCACTCCCACTGTTGCTGATGGGCTCAGCTTTGCCCAGCGGCAGGGCTGTCCTGGAGCCAGCTGGATCTGTCTCTGTCTCACATGGATCCAGCTCCTGGTATCTGTTCACAGATGCCACACCTGCAGCCCTCTCACTATCAAAACCCAGTACATACTTATTTCTTACTTGTTTCTCCTTACATAATAAGGCTGTTCAGAAACATCTAAAACACATAAAATCATAGATAGCACTATTGTTTCCTGAAGTTTCCTGGAGCCAGCTGGATCTGTCTCTGTCTCACATGGATCCAGCTCCTGGTATCTGTTCACAGATGCCACACCTGCAGCCCTCTCACTATCAAAACCCAGTACATACTTATTTCTTACTTGTTTCTCCTTACATAATAAGGCTGTTCAGAAACATCTAAAACACATAAAATCATAGATAGCACTATTGTTTCCTGAAGTTTGATTGCTAGTTACAAGTCATATAATTTCATCTTTTGCCACGAAAACTCACACTTACTTCCTGACTTTGTCTGCAACTCAAACTTAACAGCTTTTTAATGATTCACCGTATGTAACCATAGTGAACTATTCCTAATGACTTTTGCAGCAGCCAAAGCTCCCAGATTCCACAGCAAGCATCAGGAACACTTTCCATCATAAGAGATCTGAAGCTCTGCTCCCTTCCGTGTTATGGATGAGATTCATCACACGTAACTTTAGCTGACTAGTCTAGTCCTGGATAACAGGAGCTTTCAGGCAGGAGTTTATTTATCTTAGATGCCATGGGCTTTAGATATCTCTATCTTATTAAATAGTCTATGAGAATAACTTAGATAAGATGAATAACTTCTAAATGTCCAAGATTAAATCCATACTATGGATGGATGGAACAAAGCATTCCTCAGTAGTAAGTGAAAACTAGCAAATTAGTGATCCATAAAATAATTTTGTTTAAATCACCCAAGACATATAATATGTAACAAATATATTTCAAATAGTATATTATCATAGCAGATTTCATATCAAAGTCCCATGGTGAAGGTAGAAATAATTTTTAGTACATCAACAATAAGCTATAATTTCCAAGTGGCAGTCCAGTCTATTCACAGTGTAAGAGCTTCACGGTATTGCAGCAGAAATATGCACCATATGGCATGTGGAATATGCAGACACAGGAGAGAGCCTCAGAAGTGTCCAGAAATACCAGTGGAGTTACTGCTAACTATAGAAAAAACATGGGTGGTTTTGGTCAACATTTTTACATTGTACAAGTTTGAACATAAACCAGTAGAATTGCAGGTATGTAAGGCCATAGATTTCTGCTATGTATATTTTAGATGTTAGACTTAATGTCAGCATGGGTCTACTGTGTGTTTGATCACTAAAACCCTTTAAGAGTATTAGGTATAATTCCACAATTCATCTAATCTGTGCTTCAGTTTAATGCAAAGCCTGTTATGTTCAAAACATCCATCTTTTTCCAGTGCTTTGCACATTAGGATGACTAATTTTAAAGTTAGCAATTCCATCTAACATGCAGCGTAACTAAGGAAGTTGAAATACAAAGTGCACAGATCATTTACAAAGGCTTTATACTGGAACATATTAAATGGCATGAAAGAGAAGGACACACTTTCTGACACTTTACCTTTATTGTGTTCACAGACATTACAAAGATTTCCTTGGTATTCTATTTTTACCATTTAGGCTAAAGGTTAAGGACTTAAATCAACAAAACCATTTTGATAGCTAAATGAGCAGAAGGTACACGCTAAAAGGGTACTAGGCATTCAAATGTTTTGGAGATGAGACTATGCACACAAATGTAACAGAAAACAGCTTCCGCAGTTCCCTGAAGCTTAGAGCTGCCTTGAAAATCATGGTTTTTATTCCTCTTTTCAGATCATCCATCTGCCCAGTGAGAGTGGTATTAGTATCTCAAGACAGTCCCGTTATCCTTAGCCCTCGTTATCATTTCCCATCTTCTTCTCCATGAATTAAACAAGCTAAAAAAACTCACAAAAGAAGAAAATACGGTGCTTCTAATATTTTAATAGTTGTTCCTCCATGCTTGCTGCTTTGCTAAGCCAGGTAACATGCTGGGTGCTCCTGGAGCTGCCTGATGGGCTCTCTCTGCAGGGCTTGAACTCTTGCAGGACGGAATCAGTCACACATAGGACTCTCATAGGTTACTGAGGAAAAAGGTAGACTTCTCAAACAGGGAGTTTTCTCTTTCTTTCAAGAAGACAACAGAAAACTGCGGAGTCTTTTTAGCTGAGTCGCTGTCAACACCTGGTGAGAGGCTATAAAGTTGGGTTAATCATCCAGCATTCACATTAGTGAAAGGTGTTCTTGAAAGTTTTAGTAAAAAAAGGAAGTGATCAGTGCAGGATACGCTTATTTCTATTTTTAACTGTTTTCCCAGAATCTTTTTTTTTTTCATTTACCTAAGGAGAATTTAGATTAGCTTATTTTTCATGCAGCTAATCTTCAGTAAAAAATAGTAATTAAAAAAAAGATAATGGCAATTTTGAAAATACCTTGTTTGGAAGTAAGTTAACATTGGAATTCCTCAGTCTGTTTAAACTTGTCACCTTCAATTGTTCATAGTGACAGATTTCCTAACGCTCACCAGGCAATCACGCATTTCATGTTTGTTGGAGTGTGCATCTTGTAATGTTCACAGCTGCACTGATTCGATCATTCCTATTTTTGCTACTGATTCGGAAAGACTTCACAGTATGGGGGAGAATGAGTGGAGTGAATCGGTGATGGTGATTTCATCCAAGCATTCTTTCAGGATTCATAAATATACAGAAAGCACAATTTCACAATTTTCCTGAAAGTGATTTAATTTTCATCATTCCCTTGTTTTTTATCAGATTTCCTTTTATCATTATAGAGCCTTCAGTTAAAAAAAAAGGAATATAAGACGATCTAAGCTCTATATAATCATCTGTTCAAGCTGTTGAAGTTTGTCTAAATAGTTCCATACCTATATTTTGCAAAGACTTCAAAGACAAGGGCATTATCAGCCTTTGCCCCTGTCCCTTCAGTGAATACATAATCCTTTCTATGAAGTGAAATAATTACATCCAGAAAATACGAGTTTCAGAACAGCATAACTAAGACACTGTTGAGAGTAACTTATCCAAATTTCTAGTCCAGAGGTTTTTTTAGTCTATTTCAGTTTGTTTACCTGCACAAATTTCCTAAAAGAGATACAGATCTCTTCAGAAATTTCACATTTGTACAGTTCTACAGCATATGTGGACTCGCCTTCCTATTTGCTGTTTTGCAAACTGCAGGGGTCTAGAGAGCATAGGCTGAAAATCACTGTTCTGGTCTAAATCAGGCATAGCAGAGATGTGAATATGCATTTCCCCATTTACACAGCAGTGCCTTCCTCATCAAAGGTTCACAGAGGAGATTGTGCATGAGGACAAGATTGTGAATCAAATACTAAATGGTCAGGGAGGAAACTGTGGCTTATGCAGCAACCATGGGGGGAACAAAATATCCTTGCAGGGTTTTTTTCTTATAAAATTCCAAAGATTTTAAATTCAAATTATTCACAATGGGAAAAATGTTTATATATTTATAACACATGGATAGAAATCTGTTTGTCAGTCAGATCTGGTTATGATCTTGTCACATAGTTCGATCTGGTGAGGGTCTTAAAAATTCAGAGATCTTGGACAAGAAACGAATGAACGACATTGTGATCACAGTATAATTTAAAGTATTTCTGGAACTTCTTTGGACTCTCTTCCATTTCTTAATTATTTTCTTATTCTAAATAAAGAATTTATTTGTGAGGTAAAAGGGAGAGAAATACAGATTTGGAACTTCATCCAAAAGGGATGGTGACTTCCAAAACCACTACAACTAAATAAAGACGGATATCCAAGTCTCACTAGCACATTTAATCAATGCAGTGCTCAGATTCTGACTTCAAACTCAAATAAATTGAAACTTTTTCACTTAAGATGTTTATACCTGTCATTGTTTCAGAGGAAAACAGCCATTACAGCCTATCTTTTTCCTTTAAATCACCACACAATACATGTAGACATATGGGCCATATCTTGAAATGGAGCTATGAGGAAAATATTTTGACTCCATTAACAGGAATCCTAAAGGAGACTGTAGTGACAGTTGTGGCTGCAATACCTATTTTGAGTGCTCTCTGGGAAGTCTTAGCTTATCACCATTGCACATACATGTCCTTTCAGAATTCAGGTGGAATATTAGATCATAGACTCAACTATTGTTTATCTAAGTGTTTGATATAAAAGTAAGTTTATTTCATACACATGAACACCACTAACGCGTCTCCTACCTAATTGGATAAAACTCAATAGGCATAAATATGATTAAGCACTCACATATCTGAAAAACCCAAACACGCACACAGTACCAAAGCAATGAGAATAAATCAACAAAATCATAATACATAATGCTACCAAATGTACTGTAGAATTTCAGATGATCATAATGCAATACCTGCATCCTGTAAAAGGAAGTGTAAGTATGTATAATAAATTAACAACTGTCAAATTAAAACCAATACATTGTTTTCTCTTATTTAAGAAATTTTGAGTGAAAGGAAATATTTCATAAACAGATCTATGGTGTTTTAAAAAGCATGTTACTCCCAGGAAGGTCAAACAGTGTCTTTTTACCCCACACTCTTTTAGTGCATAAATCAGTAGGAAAGTTAACTGCAAAACAACCTTTAAGGGAGCAGGACTCAGTCAAGGAGTTAATGAAAAAAAGCCAACTAGTTAGCAAACAGGAGAGCAGTAAAAAGGAAACATTCATCAGAGAGTCTACCTAATGAAGACATAAAAGACCTTGGAGTGCCTGGAGTAGCTCTTATTTAAGGCTTTCAAGGTCAGGTTTTTAAGTGTCAGCATTTGTCAACAATGACTGAGGTACAAATGATTCTTCTTTCTACATGGAGATTGCATCAGGTTCTCTTCCACAGCCCTTTCCAGATATCCTCTTCTAGGAATCCATGAATTCAGATTGGAAAATGACATGACTCTTCATGTCATAACAAATGCTGAAAAATATTTTAACAGTGTTGTTCTATTTGTGGCTGTTAGTACAATGAACAAGGTGTAGGAGTACTTGAGAACCTGATTTCTCACCTGCATCCAAGCAGGTCTCAAGAGAAAAGAATATCAGGAAACCAGTTGTGGTTCTCTGATCCCAGACCATCACCAATAATGAGATCAGACTGGAGTGAGTTTCTAGATTCAAGTTATGCACTGAGCTTGAAAGAGTATACAAGGGTAGAGTGACAGATTGGAAAGCCCCTCCTCTGTGGTGGCCCTGCGACAAGATAGTCTCCCTACCAGAGGAGGGCAAGAGGTATGAGAAGAAATGAGATACACTACCCTTTATTCGGATCTTTTTATGAATGGATATAAACTCTTTCTACTTCCTCATGTTTATTTTAATGTATATTTACTTTAGAAGTATTCCCCCATTTCCTACCCCATTTTCCCCAGGCTTTTGAATATTTATGAAGCTATATAAATAAGAATATATGGAAATTGAGCATTTCTTTATACAAAAATAGTGGTAGGATTGACAGAATATTTGCACCTTTCAGTGACTGTTGTTGAGAATTGCAAATATAATTTTCCCAGAGGGGCCATGTGACTCCTGCAAAATCTGCTAGTTTTATACTTCACATATGGTGGAAAAAAGGGAAGGGAAGGGAAGGGAAGGGAAGAACTAGGTACAATGTGAGGCTTCAGTTAGTACTTGCCCTTTCCCAAGTGCTTTTCCTGCTGTCATTTTAGAAGCTGAGACTGTCTAACAAGTCATAGTGTACACAGTCACAACAATCACCATCAGTGTCAGGCTTTTTAAGATGACAGCCTGAAGCATCCTTTCATGTCATCCTTGTTAGTAATAATCCAGCAGCACAGTACAGCATGGTACAGCTATGTGTGTGGCAACAACCTTACGATTTTCTTTCTTTTCTTCCTTTATGGTGCACCTTTAAATATCCACAACTTCCCTGCAACTATCTTGCAGTTCTCTATAGTGCTATCTATGCACCAGTAAAGAGTTCAGCTGCCATTTCATTCTCACAGTTGCTTCTGCCAGAAATTAAAGGACACAAATCGTGCTCACTCTTGAGCTGCTAATTTAGTGCTGGTAAAATGCTAACAACAGGGTAAGTTCCCCTGTAGTTAGGACCCAGGAATTTTAGTGCTGTGCTATGAAAACTCTGTTCTTTTCCAGTGAGTGCCACCACTTAAGCTTTTGCTAGTAACAGTGCTGAAAATCTGGCATGAAATTTGTTCATGCAGATGCAGCCACAGAGAACTTGCTTTCGTGCTCCATTATTGCTATTTTCCTTAATTCAAAAATAAGTCATTCTAGATTGAATGTAAATGTTTTGTTCTTTGACTATGGAAAGAAAGAGATGACAATCCAAGACTAATCACACTTTCAGTAACAATAACTGAATAGGTTTACTCAGCATGCATACATTTTAAAAGATGGTTTCGTAACTGCATTTTACTAGAGGGCAGTAAAGCCTTCTGCTTCACTGAGCAGATCCTGTGTCCAAATCTTCATTTGCATCCCTGTGTGGGCTGTAACATGGCAAACTTGGATTTGAGTGCCCTTTCCTCCCACCTTCATCTTCTCTCAGCCATTGAAGTTTATCTAAAGAATAACACTAGATCTAAATTAAGCTAGAAGCAGTACTGCTGCTTGTGTGCATCTTCTGTTTTCTTGCCATCCTAATTTCTGTATGTGAGTGCATTTATTTTTTCTCTTATTTTTGTGGGTTGTTTGGGGATTTTTTTTTTGTTCTGAGAATCTTTGTGCTGAAACACCATTTTATGTAATTCACTTTATTTGTGAAAGCAGAAATATCTGTGAGCCTGCTTTAAATGTCTTATATTAAGGACATGCATGGGTTCTCTTTCTGCACCATATGATATAGTTAAAGAAACAAGGGAGTCCCTTTTTACAAAGGCAGATTACTGCCATTTGCATCTTCCTTCTAAAATGTTGGGGAGGTTTATCCAAATACAGATTTTCTGATTAAGTGATTTGTAATATGCTCCCCACATGAATGAGACATCCTCAGTTATGCATGATAATCTTCTATTGTTAAGATATTTTTCTCATTATGCAATATCCAGTGTTGCATTTCCAATGTAACTATATTCATTAGCAGGAAAGAAAAAAAACCAACACAGTTTTATTAGCAAGAAAGATATATTTTGGAAGCATTTGGTTACTTAGCAACAGCTTCAGGTATTAGAATTTCCTTTACTAACACACCAAAAAAATTATACTGCTTACTATAGTACATTAGATCAGCATGCTTTGTGTAAAGGATTTTAACAGTCAAGAGATGTGACTGTGTTTAAGATTCCTTTTTCCAGTCACTAGTTCATTGTCAGCAGCAGCTACAGAGCAGCTTTATGTGCATTCAGAGACAGCCAGGAAATTAGTTCTGCATGACTGACTCAGCACTGTAGCACTGAAAACAACTCTCACCCATTTCCTTAAACAATTGTTTATTTCTTGGTGTGATAACAATGTTAAATATCACAATTCTAGAGGAAAAAGCTCAGAGACTTCATTTGTATTCAAGGTAAAATATATATTAGCACTAGCAAAGTGAAGTCCCAGCTTATTTCTGGCATTAGAGGGCTAGGCTTTTTTAAAAATCATTAATGAAAGTTCAGAGTAACTCCTGATAGCTTATTTAGTGGAGTTTTTTGATGCTAAATGGAACTGAGAAGCAAAATGTCAGCAATCTGAAATCAAGTGAAATTAATAGAGCATTTTTAAAGTAAGAAATCTGAAATTAAATAAAATTCTTGAATAAAATGAAGGTTTATTGGGCTTTTTATGATGGGAAAACATGACAGATCTTTTCAAGGGCCGTATGCATTGAGAATTAAGATGATTCATTGCAAATGCAAAGACTTAGGGTTCAGAAGACAGGTGTGCAACAGATTCTTTCTGAGTTACCTTTTGCTCAAGCTGCTTGGCCCTCAGCCACCCATCCCAAGGTAAGCACTGACAATCCTAAGCAGGAGTGAGAACTGCCCCGGTAAGGCAGTTTGCTGCCCTCCAAACATAGAATGAAACATATTGATCTCTAAGAAAACATCGAGAAGAGAGTGCATTCAGTAGCTCACTTCTCTGCCCACAAAAATCTGTGAAGAACCATGAAGTACTCAGCATTCATAGCATTGACCACTTCCCTGAAAACATGAACTACATCCTTGATCCTTGAGCACTGCCAGGGCTCACTGATTTCTTTCAAAACCCATCCAGAGGAAACCTTTTGTCTTCCACTATCGGGATAACGATTACAGTGCACATTCAGGAAGGTGCAAAGGTGCAACTCTTAAGTTTGGGAAAGCTTAAAGGAAAAAAAAAATAAGGTGCATGCAAAGCTTATGGAATTCCAGAGTTAAGTAGCAACTGATTGGTTTCTCAGCAACACCATTTTGGATTTAGCAATACGTTCTCTCTAGGGCCTGCTGCACGGCTTGAACCGTTTTATAGGACCCTAATAATTTCTGCTTCCTTTCTAGCTATGGAGTTAAACTGAAAACACCATCTGTCAGTATTTTGTATTACTCCTCTCTTAAAACTGAGTGTTCTTCAGCCAGGGGTTTGTTTTCTGTTACAAATTTTTGTAATCTGTTAGTGGATAGTGCTAAAGGACCATTAAAAGCAGTGTGGTTTCTATTAAAGCTCACTATTACTTGTATAGTTTGGCTCCAGCCACATACAGAATATTTTTCAGTTTGTTTCCTGGCTAAAGCAAAAAGTCAGCTCGTATTTATAGATTTATCTATTCAGTTGAGTACATTTGTTTCCTGTAGCAACGTGCACTGTTTATTATTAGAGAACGAAAGAATATTGCTTGCTGTTGTGATAATTCTGCATTTTCTTTGATGTCTGATAAGAGATTTTTTTTCTTATTAACCTCTGGGACAGCAAGACAATTTCACGCTGTCAGTAAAATAGTGACAAGATTCGGCTCAGAGTTTCCTTTTTTCCAGCCTCTTTCAAAAAATAAAAGCAACATAAAATAAATCTCTTATCCATAAATATAAATTTCAGGAAACATAGAAGACATTCCATATTGACTATATGCAGGAAAGAAAGATAATGACACTTCAGTTTGGTTTTTTTAACATATTTTGCTAGTACAAGTAGCTGAGTAACTTCAATTTTCAATCTTGAATGGGTCAGTAAGGAATTCCCAAGTGATGGAATAAGAGTGATATGTGAAGGATTGTCCTGGGTTTTAGCTAAAACCCAGTC
>NW_009718590.1:0-6421 GCF_000703405.1 Apaloderma vittatum
CAGCGGTGCTGCTGAACGCGGTCACCACGTTCCTGTAAGGTTTGGAGCTGTTGAGGGGCCAGCGCTGTCTGCCCAGCGCTCGCTTGCCGGTCTCTCTCCTGGCCGGGCTGCACAGGAGGGGCCGGGAGCGGTGCTGGGTGTTTTCTGGGGGAAAGCAGCCCAGCCTGGGCAGGACTGTGCGCTGTTGAACCTGACCCGCTCTCTGGCAGGTCTGTTTTCCTTGTTGCTATCATTCGAGGGGCGATAAAGAGTTTAAACTTTGAGCTCCTTCGCTTTTAGCAGACAGCAATAGACGCGAGTAGCCTCTCTGTTAGGCTTTTGTAAGACCAGTCCCACACGGCGTCTGAATTCACGAGGAATTCTTGGAGTTGTAGCTCAATGCTGCCTTAGCCTGCTGACATCAAAGGGGAGTGCACCCTGATGTGGTGGAGGCTTACGTAATGTTTGGTTGTGTTAAAGTAATTAAAGATGCTACGTAGCATCTCAAGGGTGGCAATCTGGTTTTGCTGTTTTGATATCTTCTTAATTGTACTTTTTGCCCTTTCAGATAACAAGCTACTAGAGAAGTCAGACCTTCATGCAGTGCTGGCTGATAAGCTTCAAGCAGAAAAATATGACATGCAGAGCAGACATGAGATCAGGTACTTAAAATTCCTTTTCTGCCAGTCAGCTCTCTGTCGTGCACGCTGTAACCTAAACTGTTGCCCGATGCATTGCACAAACAAGTCCTTGGTTACTAGAGTAACTTGGAATAAAACAAACTGGGAAATCTGTTGAACTAAAAATAAATTATAACTAAACTTGCAATAAAATTACCATACATTTACAGTACCCGGTGCAGAAAGATCTGACCAAGTTTTAGACAGAAATTAAATTATCATCACAAACTCAGGGTGTGGAGGTGGACCAGAATGAGCTTCTCCTTCTGATCTGTTCGCCTTGTCGTGCTTATAATGCCTGCCTGTTGCTAGTTCCTGATGATAATATGACTGTTGAAATTGTTTGATCTTGTAGGCATTGCAGCGCAGGGAGAAATTGATCTTCTTTCAGTCTCTGGTATTGCATAGAAGAGGAGGATGGAGAATATCATGGTTGTGAAATGTCAGTCCTAAATAAGCACCATGTGCTAAAAAGAATGTATCTTTCTGCTTTTAGCAGAGTTCTTTTCAGCAAAGTTCCTCTCTAACGCGGGAGTAGCCCTCTGGAGCTGTAGGCAGGGGTCCTGCCGCTTATCCTGTTGGAATTTGAGTCCACTGCAAACCGATACGCTGGTAGTGTGTCCTTTGCCTGAACAGTGTGTAAGTCTCAGCAGGTCAAAACTGTTGGGTTCTGCTCTTGGTGTAGCTGAAGACAGGGCTAATTAGCAAAGAATTTCCTACTCCTGTTGGAATTGCTTCCTCCTTTGAAACTCCTTTTGCTATATAATGCAAAACTTTATGCGTCTAATAGGAATACAAGCCACATAAATATAATAAAGGCTGTTGTGTAGTAAAGAAAGAAGAACTCCTGATTTTACAGGAATTGCCAGCAAAATGTTTGGCCAGCAAGCTGGAGTTAACGCCTGTGTCGGTGTTCTCAAAAACTTTCTGATGACTGCAGTTGTCTTAAACCATCTTTAGTTTATTGGAACCCGATTCTGTTTGTTCGCCTGTTGTAAGAGATGAGGCTGGAGTAGAGGAGGATGAGAAGAAATGTACAGAAGCAGCGTTTTCAAAGAAATAGTAAGCTGAACTCTGATACCGTCCTCGGTATATCATGGTTTTTTGAAACAGAATGAATTCCCTAATACTAGATAGCTGAACAAAAATGCATTTACTTCCCTTAAGGCCAAGGATGAGTCTCTAGTCCTGGCTATAGAGGTCTGCACAGCCAGGATGTGTTGGATATTACTACAGATATTACCACAGGACTTGTCTTCCTATTTGCTGGACACAGTTTTTTGGAAATGCAGTGTATTCTAGTACAGTGTTAATTTGGTGAGGTGTTGTTTGTTTGTTTGTTTGTTTGTTTCTCTTTGATAAGAGCATTAAGTTACTGACACCACTGTGAGACCTTCCAGCTTCTGATTGCATTATCTGTTTCCCGCTGGACTGTTATAACACAAAGTGACTTCAGAAACAGATGCTTGCAGTTACCTTGTTCTGTTTGTCTGGTGCAATAGCGATGAACTTAATAGTTTTAAAATATCAGTGCTAACAGTCTATATGTGTGTATATGCTTTTTAAAAACTGACTTCTGTTGCTGTCTCTGCTTTCAAAGACATACATGATAAATACTACAGTCATAGTTGTTTAGGGTACCAGTGGGCTGTAAAACACAGGTAAAAAAGGTCCCAAAACCCTTACACAGTAAGGGGCTAGAACATAGCAATGTCAACGGAGAGGTGATTTGTAACACTTGGGCCTGTAAACCCAAGGGCCTGGGAATATACACATAGTTCCTGGCTTTTGAGTCTGTGTCCTGTATTATGCTTTGTCCAGATATCTGGCACCTTCAAGGTCCACCAGCTCCCTCCAAAACAAATTTTGAGGTGATAAAATATTTGTAATTCTTCCACAATTTGGAGAGTATATTTTTAAGATTCATTTGTCTTGATGCAAGTTTAACCAAAAGCTAGTTATCTTTCCTTTGAGTTTGAATTCTGTTTTAGAAATGTACAAAAAGGTAAATCGCGTCCTCGGTACGTTTAATTTTCCAGTACTACGAGATGGGATTTTGGTTGGCAAGAAGTGTGCTGTGGGGGAGCTGGCTGTGGTTTAGTTTATGGGTGAGCTGTGTCTCTGGTGCAGTATAGAAAATCCAAGGGAGGTAATGTCCTGGGACTAAGCGTCAAAGGCACAGAAATCATTGGATTCTAGTTTGTGACATCTCTTCTTCCTCTCAAACTTTAGCCCGGGACACGATGGCACGTGGAACGATGCTCAATTGCAGGAACTGGCACAGCTGAAGATAAAACATCAAGAGGAGTTGACAGAGCTGCATAAGAAACGTGGCGAGGTTAGAAAGTCCTCTTGGGTTCTTTATGGTCCATGCACGGCCTTTTGGTAAAAACAATATCGTGTTCACAAACTTATTCATCATCATTTTTTCCTCATTTCATGTACAGCTTTTTTAAGCTCACCATGTTGATGATTAAAATAAACCAGAGATGGCTGGTCTTTAAAACTGACAGCCAGGAAATAAGAGCTTACGTTGTCAGCATAGCGTGATTTTTTAAGAAGCACTTAATTTTGTGTTTTATGAATATTTTTTTTAACTGTATTTATTAAAGGAGGAAGGAACTGGTCCAGTTTAGAGCTGCACGTGACCACTAGTTCTACACTGAAAAGGCCTGGAATGAATGAGAGAATAGGTGGCTGTATGTGGTTGCAATTGTCTTACTTTGCAGGACCACTGCTATAGAGTGGACAAAGTACACAAGCAAGCAGAGGTTAAAAATGCTGTGGGTTTGGACAAAAAGGAGAGCTGGTTCTGCATGTAAGTGCGCTAGGGAGCCCAGGAGTCCTGCAAGCTGTGAAACTTGGGCCTGGAAGAGCTATATTTGTCTTTTTTTTTTGCTTGTGATGTGGAGGCTTCATTGGCAGAATTGTTTTTTTCAAAACCACAGCAGTGGATTGAATGAGCCCAGAAGCTAGTACCTGCCTGAAAGGTGCTGCAGACTTCTATAAGGAGAAGGTGGGAGTCATCTGGAAAATGTTATCATGCTCCTCCGATCACACCTCACTGCAGTTGTGGAGGAGCTCCAGTGTCTGTAATTCTGAGCTTTTCAGAGAGAAGGGGGCTTTCTGTGAGTGTGCACTGGCCAGCTGGAACACTGAAAATGCTGCCCTCCTCCCCGAGCCTGGTCGCCTGAGCCGTGTGCCCAGGCAGGAGCTCCTCTCGGAGCCCAGGCTGCCTTCTCCCCAGGCAGCCAAGGCTCTGCTCGCTGCAGGGCTGGCTGCTGCTCGCTCGCTGGGGAGCTGTGAGCTGGCAGCAGCTGCTCATTAGTGTTGGCCTCTGCCCCTCTATATCCTTTGTGCTGCGGAGACTCCACCAGCAGCTTTCTTTGTGGGAAAACTCTTGGTGAAATTTGTGTTTACAGTAGGTGAACTACGTGTCTCCTGTAATGGCTCTGCTGGCTGTAACAGGAAGATTTGGTGCTTGGTTGTTAGTATTCATTTGTTGGTTTGCTTACTTTGCAAGTTTTAGTTTCTATATTGATTTTTCCACTACTTTAAGATTTTGTCCTAATGTGCATTCTGCTTGAAGAATTATTAAAGCAACTTTTTGAGGGAAGGGAGTGAAGTTTCAAAGGGCAGTAACTTTTCGACAACTCAGTTTTGAAAGCGGATGCCCTGATTTCATGACCTGCGTGACAGGAGCTGTAAACAGATCTATACAGAAAGTTGTGATAGGAGACCTGAAAGGCCTCGTGCTTGTAATGTTAGATTGGTCTGTATTCTCGCTGGTTGCTGCTCAGTGTGTGTTACCCAGCTGGCATCCCTGCACTTAGTAATGTAATTTTCTCCTTTCCCTAGCTGGCCCAGTCTGTAATTGATCTGAATAACCAAATGCAGCAGAAGGACAAAGAGATGCAGATGAACGAAGCAAAGTGAGTAGGAATGGTTTGGTCCGTGTGGTTGATATGAAACCCAGACTTCTGGTTGCTTGTTAACGTTATAATATTCTCTAGGAGTCCTTGGTTGGGCTTTGGGCAAATAGCACAAAGATGGTCCCCAAGGAGATGCTCATTGTTTTGTATATTTTGTTGCCGTTCCAGGATTGCAGAGTATTTGCAAAAGATCTCTGAACTGGAAACAGAGTGCCAGGAGTTGCGTAGCAAACTGCAAGATCTTGAGCGAGCTAATCAGACGCTGAAAGATGAGTATGATGCTCTCCAGATCACCTTCAATGCCTTGGAGGAGAAGCTGAGGAAAACTACTGAAGACAACCAGGAGCTGGTCTCGCGTTGGATGGCAGAGAAAGCACAAGAAGCCAATCGTTTGAATGCAGAAAATGAAAAGGATTCAAGGTGAGATTGGTGTCCTTTATTTGATAAACTGCTTCCCAGTGTATTTTTAAACACTTATGAGTCAGTAGGATAAAACCAGATTTAGTTTTGATCTCAGATCTCTGTATTCTTGCACAATACAATGAGAGCCCAGAACTTTGTGTTCCTCCTGGCCGACACAGATGGATGCTTTGGGAAAACATTTCTGTCTTCTAAATGAATAAAATGTGTTCTCTTGTTTCTTGAGCAACATTTAACTATGGCCTGAAGATCATAAATCAGAAACTGGAGTGGTTTTGCTGGTATTAAGTTCGGACTTCTCTTGTTCATATTGCATCTTGGTACTACTCTTGAGTTTTATCCTTTTTGGACTTCAGCAACTTGAGTGGTTTTTGCATTCCACTAAAAGGAGCAGCTGCCATGAGACTAAGCTATGTATAACTTGCAAGAATAAGTTTGTGTGTTTGTTTTTTCCTTGCAAAATAAGAATTTTTCATGTTCTTCTGAATTATTTCAGCTTACCTGCTGGCTAACAATACGTGGACAATACAAGTCTCGTAGTTCTTGGCAGTTTTGTATTATCTTTGCTAATGTAATTGTTATTTATGCAAGTTCTTGCACTTCAAGTAAATCTGCATTCATGTGGGACTGTAGGTACGCTTTGCCTTGTTGCCTCACTTCACTGATCTTGTCCTTTGCTATTCACAGTAAAAAAACAGCCTCTTCCGCACCGGGTGTCTCAAAAAGCAGGATAAAATTAGGGCAGTGGTCTGATTTATTTCTTTTTTTTTTTTTTTAAATCTTATGCAGCCCATCAGAACTGTGCAGAATAATCTTTGGCATGGGATTGAGAACTCCTTTTTAAAATTTTGTATTTATTTTTAATAATCTTGTATTCCTTTTCTTAGGAGACGACAAGCCAGGCTGCAGAAGGAGCTAGCAGAAGCTGCCAAAGAGCCCCTGCCTGTTGAACCGTAAGCAGTCTTAATTTATAGAGTCGTCATCATTTCATGCTTCACTTTCATGCAGATGCATGGTAAATGGCATGTTTGTTATTTCTAAATTTAGTGATGTAGAGGAGTGTTTAAACTTTTTGGTTTAAAGTCAAATATGTACAGTCCTTCTCCCTACTTGAACTTTCAGAAAGGCTCTGTTATGACTAAAAATAGATGCTTGGACTGAAAGTCCTAAGAGTGTTTCATATGGTGAATATATACTATTATCTCAGCATAAAAACATTTGTTATGTGGTGCCTTTGGTCTTCAAAATAGTTGTTTAATCATGAAACAATATACTGTAGAGATGCCTGTGTTTTTTAAGTGTTAAGAGTCCAAATATGCTCAAGAATTTCCTGTAGGAACAGATACTGAGTGAGTTAAGGTGCGTGAAAATATATGGATCACTTTCATACTGAGAGAGATTTATTCTGTA